>NC_133663.1:179553225-179630698 GCF_037893015.1 Macrotis lagotis
ACAAGGGAGGTATATGTCCTAATCTGATTAACTAGCCTTTGCATAAAGACCTCTAATAGGAGAGAATCTATTATTTCCCAATGTAATCAATTATACTTTTGTGTAAATATAATTGCTAGAATATTTTTCCTTATTTAAAGTCTAAATTTGTCTCTTTGCAGCTTCCATTTTCTGCCTTTTGGGTATAGGTGAAACATATTTAATCCTTCTTTCAAATAAATATTAAAATATTTGAAGACAGTCATCTTGTCACCTTTAAATCTTTTATTCTTAAAACTAAAAATGCCTCAGTTTTTTTCAATTGTTCTCTATATGGCATGATTATCAATTCCCTTAACATACTGGATGCCATCCTTTGAAACATTCTAGCTTACTACCAATGGTTTTCCTGAAACATGGTACTAAGAAATTACCATAATTCTTCTGATGTGATCTGCTCAGGTCCAACTGCATTGTGATTCTCAGCTCCTTATTTCTGTATAACATACACTTCTATCTTAATTCAGACTGAGATCATATTAGTGTTTTGACTGCTATTGCACTCTGATGACTCACATTCAATAGTTTGCTAACATTCATAGATATTTTACAAGCTCTTGTCTAGACATAGTTCATCTGTTATACCTTTGATGATGGTTTTTTTAACCCAAAGCTTAAAAGTTTGTACTATGTCTTTGTAATTCTTGCTCATCTCTAAAATGACCGTACCAAATCAAAAAAAGTCTATTTAAAAAATTGTATTATAGCTCTTTGTACAATTTCTTCTTTCCTCTACTAGATCAAAGGCTGAACCCATCAGAAAGCATGACCTAGACTAACCTAGGTAAACAAAATTCTTGATACTAAAACAATTGAAATGCTAATCTAGACATAGATGAGCATTGTGTAAACTATTTTGAAAAACAGGACTGGAGATCAAGAAATTAAAGTCATCAATTGCTTTAATATTCATATCTATATGTTATAAATATTTTCTTTGTGAAGGTAATAATAAAATGTTGGACATAGCTCAGAAAAAGAAACTGATTATATCTTAAAAAACCGGGAACAATTATTTCTGATAATTACTAATAAGAATGTTATTTTAGTATTAATTATCTTTGTGTAGTAAGATTATTTTCTTGTTAATGGCAAATGAAAAAATCAATATCAAATTAGAAGAAGGCTAAGGAGAAGATAAAATCTTGCAAGCAATTAAATCAATTCCAACCTGATTGGCCTAAATAAATTGTTTATTTCAAAAAATCAAAATTGACAAAAATAAAGGCATTTTCTTGGCCAACAACATCTTGTATTAAGTAATTTTTCCCCCTTCTGTATTATTCAAAATTGAGGCCAAAAATCTGTTTCTGCTATGCTTGCTGCAGTTATTAAATAATATCAGTGCCCTTGCTTTCATCCAAGTGTACTTGAGCACCTCACAAGATAGATGAAATCCTCTTTCACTACAGTGCTTCCATTCCAAATAAATGATCTGCTATATATGCTATTTTTCTATTTCTTTCTTCTTATCAGGTGATCTATAATGACAAATTTGCTTCTGTTTCTCATTCTACTGACCATCATCCAAAACCCCTCTGTCTTATGAATAATGAATATTACCATAGTAGGTAATTATATTCCGCTACATTTTTATCAACTTTTTCTCTTTTTGAGAGCTTAGACCCTTCTATAGTCATGTTGTAGACATGAATCTTATCTCATCAATGGTACCTCTGTGATAGCATTTGCCTATTTTCTGTAGGATCCCTAGTTCAGATTGTTTATTATAACTCTGTGTGTTGGTATATATACCACTAAGACCTTGAGTTTTATCACTTTTTTTCTTGAATATGAACTTTTGCAAGTTATTGGCACTTTTTGTATCTGGTATTTGTCTAGGCATTCATATCTAGGTAATTTTTTTCTATCTATTCCATTTCATTTTTACCTTAAAACTCTTCAATAAGAAAAATGCTTTTATCTAACATTGTTCCCTGTATTCCTCATCAAAAGTCCATGATTTTTATGCTTTAAATTAGAGCCCAGTCATTTCCCTGAATCCTATTTTTTTCAGTTCCATTTTTAAAAAAAATCAGGTGCTCACTTCCTGAGTTCTTTTTATTTCTTTTATTTCTTAAATTTTACCAACAACAATAATGAAACGTGATCTTTACCCACAATGTGTTTGGTTTCTTGCCCAAGACTTCAAAATTTCTACTACTTCTTTCTAATTTTCTTCTGGTAGTAGTATTTATTCCCACATGAATCATTAGTAGTGAGCAACAGTCATCAGGTTTATTAATTTTAAGGAAGGTCTCTCTCTTGTTCTAGATATACTGCATGCTCTGAAAAATCAGCAAACAAATGTAGGATGTTCTCTTTGGACCACTACAAACTTCTCTTGTTCATCAAATGTATTTATGTGTGTGTATAGAAGCCATTCTATATTGCTACATAGAAAGATTGACTCTCTTCAGTTTCACCAACAGACTATCAATTTGATTGTTTTTCTAAAGCCCTCCCTTTAAAAATATCTATCTTTGTAAATTTGATGGGTGTGAGGTGGAATCTAAAAAATAGTCTAATTAACATTTCTCTATTTAGTAGTGATTTGAACGATTTGAAAAATATATGACTATCTGAGTTTTTTCCCTTCAGAATTGCCTGTTCAAATGTTTAGCTCATTTAGAGATTTGAGAAAAGCTTTTATTCTTATAAATTTGAATTGGTTCCTTATATATCTTGGAAATGAGATCTCTATTAGAGAAACTTGCTACAAAGACTTCCCCCCAATTAATTATGCACTTTTTAATAACAGTTTTATTGGATTTAATTTTGCAGAAACTTTCAAAATTTTATATAATCAAATTATCCATTTTTTTCCTTCATAAATCTTCATCCCTTGTTTATTCAAGAACTTTTCTTCTTCTTTACATAGATCTGATAGATGTTTCTATAATTTGTTTATGAGATGACCTTTTCTATCTAAGCCACATATCCATTTGGAGTTTATCATGTCATAAGCCATGAAGTGTTGTTCTAGATCTAATTTCTTTTATATTGCTGTTCAATTTTCCCAGAAGTTTTTTTGTCAAAAGTGAGTCCTTATCCTAGGAGCTGTGATTGTGCTTATTTAACACTAGGGTACCAAATATATTTACCTTTGTATGTTTTGTACCTAACTCATTCCATTAATAGATCTCTCTATTTTTTTTTATTCAGTACCAAATTGTTTTGTGAATTATTGCTTTGTAGTATTGCTTGAAATCTGGCTCTGTTATTTTCCCTTAGTTCCTGGTTTGTTTCATTATTACTTTTGAGATTCTTGACTTTTTTGGACTTCTGTATTTTATTTTTTTCCTAATTATTGCAAAGTAATCCTTTTGTGATTCGATTGGTATGGCATTGAATTAGCAAATTAATTTAAATAAATTATCATTTTATATTGAGTCATAATCTCTATGGCAAGTGAATATTTTTCCCAATTATTTGGATCTGTAATTCTGTAAACAGTGGTATGTAGTTATATTTATATAGTTATTATATGTATCTTAGCCCATTACTATGCAAATTCAAACTAATAGGAGTGTATAATCTTTGTGATTCTATTTATCCTCTTTGCTAGCATTTCATTCATTTATTTTATTATTTTAGATGCTTTTAAACTTCCAGTTTTATGTAGTAATTCAATTTTATTTTTGGTTTTGCTTTCAATATTGTCAATCTTTTATTTTGGTATTTAATTAAGATGTTTTAATAGATTAGTTTACTAGTATCTAGTTATATTCTCAACTTTCTTTTTTCTTAAAAATATTTAGAAATATGCATTTTCTAGTAAGGACTATTTTGATTGAATCCCTAAATTTTTGATATAGTGTTTTATTATTATCTTTAACTTACTTATCATTTCTTTAATTTGTTTTTGGCAATTTAATTCTTTAGGATTAAGTTTATTTTATTTTTATCATGTTATGTGATTATATAATATGTCTTTATTTTGTCATTGTTAGCAAAGGATATGTAGCATATTTCTCCTTTTCTACATTTATTTGTGAGATTTTTATGACTTAAAGTGATTAATTTTTATTAAAGTGTCAAAACAACTAAGCAATATATATATATATGTGCTCCTTTCTATTTCCACTAAAATATCATTAACGATCTAGTCTATCATATTTAATGCTTCTAAAATTGTATCAGGTATGTAGTTTCTTTTTTGGTTTAAGATTGACAGTGATAAGTTGAGGTCCCCCTACTTCTCTAATTCACTCTCTATTTCACCTTATAATTAACTTAATTATTAACTTATTATTTGATAATAGCCATTTTAATTTTTCTTTCTGTTTCTTCTTGTAGCTAATTTAGTTTTATCTTCATAAATTAATACTTTCATTATTTGTATGCAGAATCTATACCTTGGTTATATATACATGTTACTTATTGAAATAATTTAATTTTCTAGCTTAATTTTCATTAACAATCTTTGCTTGCTATTGTCTTGTCTGAAATCATAATTTATATACCTACCTTCTATGTTCAGTTGTGTGTCTTTATGTCTACTTTTTTGGGAGGCAGGGGAACAACACATAGTTGAATTTTATTCAATAGTACATTCTGCTGATCTCTTCTGTTTTATGGGTTAGTTTATCCTATTTACATCCACAGTCATAACAGGTAATTTATGTTATTCACTTATACATTTTCTTCTTTATATTTCTTATTGCCTAGTAATTACCTTTCTTTTTTCCTGTTAACCTCTTTACTTAAGCTCTTTACAAAATGATATTTTTGCTCTGCTCATGACTCATCTCTGAATCTAACCCTTTTCTTCTCTTCTTGTTCTATCTATATCCTTGTTGATTTGAATGTATAACTATGCCAAATGTTGTGTGTATGTGTATGAGTGTATATATGAGATGAAAATGCTATTCAAGTGCTGCCTACACCCTCCTACATTGTCTATGTTTGTATACAGTTATTCTTGAACAACCCAATTATGTGTGTAAACAGGTCCTCCAGCTTTCCTCTCATTTACTCATAAGATAGCCTTGCTTCCCTCTTCTCACTTTTCTTATAGCCTTTTTTAAAAAAATGTGTAGCAAAATCATGTATAGGTCTTCTGCCTTATTTGACTAATTTTATGATCCTTGTAACTTTAGGATTCTGAAATAACATTTTTCCCATTCCCAATTAGAATGGAAACATGACATTTTGATTGTTGTTTACTTGAATTTACTTTGCTATTTTACTCTTGATTCCCATATTTATATTTCAAAGTTTCTTTCTACCAGTAATGTATGAAATTCTTTTATTGCACTGAATATACATCCCTTACCTCCTTGCAGTATCATTCTCATTTTTCTGGGTAACATGCATGGTCGTAGAACTTTATCTTTTGCTTTCTGGAATATCTCTTTCCAAATTCTCTGCTTCATCTTGATAAATTCTAAATGTTGCGTAATCCTAAATATGTTTCTTGATAGTTGAATTATTTCTAGTTTCTTGCAATTTGGGGGATTGAAGGTTTATTTTATTTGGAATCTTTCAATTTTGGCAATGACATTTCTTGTAGTATTAATTTTGATGTTTCTTTTAAAGAGTTGATCATTTTTAAGAGTGAATTCTTTCTATTTTTATATGTCCTCTTATTATAATGAGATTGATCAATTTTCTTTGAAGTTAAAATTTCTTGACCTATTAAATACAGATACTTTTTTGGGGGAGGTCATGGAATTTATGTTATCCATTGATTCTTAAGTTATCACTTCTTGATCTATGTTATAAGTTAGTTATTTTTCATATGAAATTTTAAATCTCCTTTTAATTCTCTTTTGAACTTTATGTTATGAATTCTTTATGTCTCCTGGAATCATTAATTTATATTTGCTCTCATTCTGATTTTTCAGGTAATTTGATTCTACAGTAAGGATTTTTTATCAATTGTTAAGCTGTGGGTTCTTTTTTTTCCTAAATATCTCTTCCATTTTTGTTGCTGCATTCTAGAAATTGAGTTATGCCTTTACTATTTTGGTCACTTCAATGATAATGATGAGGTTAGGTTGCATTTACCTTCTTGAATACAATATTGAATTCACTTTGTTACTAAACTTCCTTTGTTCATTAGTATATAGACATTTAAGGCCATTAATTTCATTGCTTTTACTCTTAAATATTTATCTTTTGAAAAGATCTTTCCACTATTATTTACCTTCCTTTGTTTTTATAATTTTTATTCTACATATCACTCTTTGTAGAACACAATTTTGCAGACATCTGAGTGTATTTTTCTTCATATTCCACCATTTTGAATTAAAATTAAGCAGATTTTTTCCAGATTTCAGATACTCTCTAAGGTTATCATTGTCAAATCGTTGAAGTTTCAGAAGTCAGATTTGAACTCAAATCTTCCAGTAACTAAATTTTGTACTCACTTTTCATATGCTACAATACCTCTCAAAAGTTTGTTAAGGAAGAAGTTTGACTCAGTTCATTCCAAAATCCACACTGATATTTGTTTCTTGATGATTCTGACATCCTGTGCATAACCTTTTTAAAAACTCAAAGTTTTCATGCTTTATGAGGCAAATGAAAAGTTGTTCATTATTGTGAAGTTGACACTACCCCCCCCAACTCCCCCCTCCCCCCCCACTCCATCTCCAAATTCCAGGGATGCTTTTCTTTACCCTATCCCAATCTCTGGAAAGAATCAGTTAGCTAGAGAATCCATGAGAGTTTAGAGCTGACTTTTGTGTTTCAGGAATCTACCTTCAGGTTCTCAGTTGAATCTGGTGCTTTGAGAACTAGATTTTGTGCCAACATAATCAACCATGAAATGATGTCATGAGAAAGAACAAGGACTATAAATGGTGCCTCCGTCTTCAGGAATGCAGAGCCACAAAGTTCTTTAGAGGGAAGAATTTGTCATACTAGCATGTTTTTCTGCCTTATTTTAAGGCTGGACCCATGGCATGGAACAGGGGCTTTGCAGAAGGTGTATACTTGAGTGCTTAAAATCTCACCTCATTAATCTGGATTTAGACATCAGATCTAACCACCTTCTGTGAATAGGCTGTTCCTGGTGACTTCTTAAATAGTCTTTAAGCTCCTATTACTGCTTGATAATTGTGACCTTATAATAGTTTCCATGGAAAAAATTCCTAGATCATAAATAATGACAATGTGAGTTTCCTAGTTACCAACTATATTTATAAAATGAATTCCTAAGGTACATGACATTTAATTCCAACCTATTTTTAGAAATTGAAGGATAACAAAAGAAAATAAGTTGTATTTTTTTCTAAAAGTTTCTGACTTTGTAATTCTTCTATGTAATTTAAAGTAGTACATCTATATAGCATAGGGACTAGGAAGTGGGATTTTATTGGTGTTATTTCCTTGTATTGCCTCCTAAGGAAAGTCATTCTGCTTTGAAGATTGACAATAAATTAGAGTCCAAGGGAATTGCCTAGATTAATGGTTCACAAAGTGGGACCAGGGGACTTCTAGAGGTTCTTGAGACCCTTTTATGGTATCTACGAGGTTAACATATTTTTATAATAGTATTAGGATATTTTAATTTTAAATACTGTTGATAGTGATAGCTGTTACCCACATAAACAAAAACTCTGCAAGGTCCACAATAATTTTTAAGAATATAAAGCAATTGGGGCGGCTAGGTGACGTAGTGGATAAAGCACCGGCCTTGGAGTCAGGAGTACCTGGGTTCAAATCCGGTCTCAGACACTTAATAATTACCTAGCTGTGTGGCCTTGGACAAGCCACTTAACCCCGTTTCCCTTGCAAAAACCTTTAAAAAAAGAATATAAAGCAATCTTGAAATCAAAAAGTTTGAGGACTGCTGACCTAGAACAGCGAGAGGTTAAATGAATAGCCTAGGGTCATACAATGAGTACATGTTGAAAGTGGGATTTGAACCCAGGTCTTCCCAGTGTGAGTTTCTATTATCCAAGCACTGTGTTATAATATTGGCTCTCTCTAAAACTATGTGATTGTACAAATAGATTGATATGGACATTTAAAATTAAGGCAACATAATATTGTCTTGAGTTTGAAGTTTCAAAGAAAGCGCTTCTGGATTACTGATTTCATTTTTAAAATGTTACTATAAACATTTTCTTTAATAACAATACCTTGAGAAAAAGAAACAAGGTAATGTAGCAAGTTATCTGAGAAAAGTTCCTTTAGCAATACAATATGGAAGTAGAGTTATGGCCTATTTTAGGTTTATCTCCTGCTCTGATGCAACTTTAATCTACTTGATAAGCCAAATTTTGGAAGGGGCATGCTATAAGAATATTAAAAAAGCAAACTAAATGATCAAATATTTCATAAAAAGGGAAATTTTCAGAAACCACATAATGATTGTGGAAATGAAGGTCCATCTATAAGCAATATAATGATCCATCTTTCCCAGACCTTATTTCAGGAACTGGCAATAAAAGTGGAAATCCAAACAGGTTCCTTAATGAGTTCAATATGATATAATTGGGGGAAAAGATTCTTTCTAGAACCTAAATTTTATTCTATTAATTAATTTTGTTCCATTATATAGAATACATAGTCCTGCTCATTATTACTTTAGGGTCTATAGTTGTGTATACATAATATGTAATCTGTATTTCAGATAGCTATTATTTTTATGAAGCCAATTGGTTCCTCTACAATTCTCAAATTTTATACTATTAACTATATTATTCTTACTAAAGAAGTTTATTTTATCCAGTGCATGAAGTAGTTCTTCCAGGGAATTTGGTATTAGTTTCGCCCAAATTTACTAAAGATACAATCCTTTGTGCCTTCTCTTCCAATCATTGTTTGTGTCACTAGAGTAAGGAAATAAAAGGCAAATACACACTTAACCTTCCTATTTAATAAAATTTTGGTTAACCTCACCCTTCCTCTATTCCTTGCTGCCATGAAAACAAAAAAATACTTAAACAAACTATAGAAAAAATATTTATTAAATTGATTTTAGGTCTATTACCTAGAACTTGTTAGGTCTTTTATCTGATGTTTAAGCATATGGCAAATTAATTCAAGAATTTCTGTGCAAATTTATCTAAATATTATGTGTATCCATTTTACATATAATTGTTTTTGAGGGGTGGGACAGGGGAAATACAATAAGCATTTTATCTTATTTTATCTTAAAAATATTTTATTTGTTTTCCAATGACTGGGAACGGTCGTTTTTACCAATCATTTTTTTGCAAGGCTTTGAGTTTTACATTTTTCACCCTCCCTCTCCCCCTACCCCACCCCCCTGACAGAAAGTGATCTGATATAGGCTCTACATTTATAATCATGCTAAACAATAAATCCATATTGATCATATTGTGAGAGAAGCATCAAATCAAAACAAAAGAAAATTAAAGAAAAAAATGACATAATACACACGACAACTTTTAAACCCCATAGTTCCTTCTCTGAATATGGATTGTTCCAATTATTTTAGAAGTACTATTTCCTTTTCCTTCTTCAAGATAAATCTTTTCCTTATGGAGATTCTGTTTCCTTAAAAACAATAATGGTATCCTGAACTAGTTTTATTCTGTAACCTTGGTTAAATAAAGTTCTGAATCAAATCGTGCCTTATAAATTAATATTATTTTTTCACATTTATAGTTACAATCACTTTCATCTATATTAATTTGTTGACCCAATTTAATCTATTTAACTAATTCATTCAAAACATTAATTAGTAATAAATAGGACAATACACATTTGTCATAAATACAATTTCAGACACATAGTAAATATTCAAATATTTGATGATCTCCAGATGAAATTCCTATGCATTATGAATAGAGATCTCTCCAATTATTAAGAAGTTCTTATCAATCAACTAGCATTTATAAATCACCTGCCATGAAACAGACACTGAACAACAATCCCTCCTCTCAAGGAGTTCATAATTCAATTAGGGAGACAATGTAAATAAGTGTATATAAACAAGAAACATACAGGATAAACTGGGTATAATCTCAAAGGGAGCATGCTAAGTTTAATAAAGACTACAGAAGGAAGATTTCTTGCATAAGGTAGGTCTTTAATTGATAATTGAAGGAACTGCAGGAAGATAAATTCTCCTTTATATTGACTGATAACTACTCCCCTGAAACTTCTAATCAGTGATTTTACTTTCTCCCTTTTGAGGCAAATAGAATAGGACTAATTCCTCTTCCACAACATATCTATTGAAATATCTGAAGACATTAAACCATTTCAAATTCACCTAAATATGCTAATAGTCTGCTCACATCTTTGCATCTTGGCCAAAGGATCTGCAAGGGACATTGGTAAATACTTTTATGGCATCTATTTGTTTAAAAAAACCTATTAAAAATAAAATTAGGCTAATCTTTAATGACTTACTTGTTCTTAATGAACTTATGTTAGCATATAGAGATCGCTCCTTTCATTTCAAAGACTTCTCAATCTGTTCAATAATCTGTTCTAAAAATTTGCCAAAGTTGAACATCAAACACACCAGTCTAGAGTTTATGATATCTATATTCTTAATGCTTTTGAAAAATAAGTATATTTTCCTGTCTTTGATACTGTTCTATTTCTATTCCTCTACATTTAGTGGCAAGTTCTTCTACTAACTTTGGGATGTAATTGACCAGTGTAAATTTGGGACTTTTTTACTAGTTTCTAATTTATCTTGAGCTTCATTCACTTTTTTTTAGGCTTTTGCAAGGCAAATGGGGTTAAGTGGCTTGCCCAAGGACACACAGCTAGGCCAGTATTAGGTGTCTGAGACTGGATTTGAACTTAGGTCCTCCTGACTCCAGGGCCAGTGCTCTATCCACTGCGCCACCTCATCACCCTTCAATTCACTCTTAACCATTTCTCTTTTAAATCTGCTTAGTCTTCTCAAAACAAAACAAACCCAAAACAAGACCCAGGAACAAAGAGGCATCATGTTAGATATTTAATTTTGGAATGGACATTTAGAGATCACCTAGAGCAATTTCTTTATTTTAGAGATGGGGAAACATTTCCAGAAATATGAAATATAGTTAGTAATTCTGCTTCCTTCCTGACTTCCTATTTATTCTAAACATTCCTTATTTACAGGGTGTTCTCTTTTCAGTCTGAATATTTACATTTCAAAAATGGACAAATTCTAAAAATTCAGGGATTACTTTATTGTTTTGTTGATCATCAAGAATTAAGAAAGTGATGAATAAAAAGATTAATAATGCAGATTAAATTTTAAAAGTGTGTTGTGCACCTTCAATATCTGTGGATTTCCCATTGGCAATTTTGGTTATTTGTAGGTTGGTCATTGAAAATCAAATGGGAATTTTTGGAGATCTGTGATGTACCACAGAGAATTGCAGATGATATGCATATGTAAAGAAAAGTTTAAAAGTTAAGTCATAAATACTGTATATATTATTAGTCTATTTTATCACTTACTCTCATAAAATGCATACTTAAATTTATTATAAAGAGGTAAATTGTATTACAAGTTTCAGTGTATTAAAGAATTATGGGCTAAACACTCTCTTTGGGAAATACATAAGGGTTCCTGAACCTCTAACTCCTGTGAATGATGAAGGTTGACTGTATGTCTATGTAAAACATATATACATATATTTTATATATATATATATATGTATTCATACATATGTATGTGTGTATAAATGTATATCAACATATTTTTTTTCTGGAGATATCTTTTGCAAAATGATAACATCCCAAAAGAGTCTTTGACAGATGCAGCAATGATGCTAACTTATTTTAAATTACCCTCTGATTAATAAATATGCATGGAAGATACATACTCCCCCCAAATATTTGCTGTACTCAATGAAGTATAGCCAGTAAAGAGTCTAGCAAACTACATTCCTTAGCTTTGATACCATGCTCTGACCTCTACCTCCAAGCTAGCACTTCAGCTTATTGAGTAGAGTCACCAGAATGAATCTGAACCAGATCCATCATGTTACTAATCTCTAGTCATCCTTAAATCATAATTTTGACCTCTGGTCTTTTCTTCCTATTTAACCCTCTGTCTCAGTCTTGCTCTCCTTGACTGGCTATTTTAAAGTATACAGCATAACTAGGGCAGCACAGACTAATCACAATGCTATTCAAGAGTCAACTTTAGGCAATGTTCATTGTCTACTTTCCCACCCATTATTCCTATGGCTTCCCTGACCTCATTATGCTTTCCTGACTCAAAAATCTCTTTATGTGTTTTCTTTTCCTATTAGAATATAAATTCCTTGATGGCAGGGGATGTCTTTTTTATGTTCATATCTTTACCATTTTCCACAAGGACTGGTATAATGTAGATAGTACAGAGGAATTCAAATGAAAATCACCTGGTATACAGAGGTAGCTGTAACAGACTTCATTGATAGAAACAAGAGAAAAGTCACTAACAAAGAGATCTAATTGTTCCAGAGCTGTGGGGTGGGAGGGTGGTGAGAGGGGAATGTACTCTGGGAGAAATTCACAGCCCCTAGCGCTCAACTTCATATGTCATTTGAGGGAATAAGTCAATATAATACCAATGGGAGATTGCTCTGTTATCTTTGGGATCAGTAAAATAAGAGTATTATTTAAATTACCTAATAAGGAAGGAAGAATGTAGAGCAGAGAGGAAGGAATATGAAGCAAGGAAATAGGAAATTTAACCTTAACAGCCTCATTCCAGCAAGAGATTGAAATGAGGGCTAGGATCATACTAGTCTGCTGATGAAGTAAGCACACACTAATAAATGCTTCATTCAGTAATGGAAGAGAGGTTTTGATAGATATTAAAAGTATATTTTATTGATGATAGGTATATGCAATATTCCTATTTACAGATCCCATAATGATATGATAATATTTACTTAACACAATAATAGCTCATATTTCCATAAATATTTAACATTTGCTTAGCACTTTACTCACAGGATCACATTTAAACTTTACAAATACTTTTTGAGAGAATTCCCAATTTACAAATGAGTAAACTGATGTCAGGGTCATCTATTTAATCTAGGAATCAAATCCTGATCTTCTGACTTCATATGTCAATCAAAGATTTTATTTTGTACTCAATGCATTATTGTTAGAAGGAAGCAAATACTGAAATAGGTTGACAAAACCTGTCAAACTCCAAATAGGGGAGGAAGCTGTGGTTGAGTTTACTGCATAGGGCATTTTAAAAATTTTACCATGATGTGGCATATTCTACCATAGGTAGGAATATAGTGTTATTTATCAATTGTAATCAATACAGCACTGGATCTGGAGTCAGGAAAACTTGAATTTAAATCTGATCTCAGAAACTTACTGGCTGTATGATCTTGGGCATGTCTTTTAAGCTCGGCTTGCCTAGGAGGCAGTTATATGGATCACTGTACTGATCCCTGAATTTGGAGTTAAGAAGACCTAAGTTCAAATCTGTTCTCAGCCACTTAGTAGATGTGTGACCCGAGGCAAGTTGCTTAACCTCTATTTGCATTGATCCACCTGAGAAGGAAATGAAAACTACTCTAGTATCTGCAATGAAAACCCATGGAGTCATGAGGAAATAGGCATAACTAAACAACAACAAATAATATATTTACTTTAAGAAAATTGTAACTGGGGTGGGGGGGTGGGGAGAGTGGAAGGAAATTTTGTAACTTAAAATATATATTTGCATATGGATGAATGTTAAAAATTATAAAATATATGAACTTAAAAAAATAAAGTTATGACTAAGTTTCAAATTTCTTTGCCTTTCCTGTTGCCTTGTTATAAATTTTTGACCATGACCTTGAATTATTGAAGCTCAATTGAAATTTAATCAAGAAATAGGCAGAAAGGGAGGTAAAATAGAGATAACTGATTCCATCTAGTTTTAGGAAAAACAATTCTATGTCTGCTGTGGAGGTGTGAATTGATCAATCCAAAAGCAATTTGAAATTTTCTCCCAAAGCCACCAAACTGTGCATATCCTTTTCATCAAATGAGAACCACCAGTTCTATATAGCAAAGAGATTAAAGAATGAAAAAAGGAGCCAGATATAAATATATTCTATGAGTATATTGGATGTTTCTAATAGTATAGTGTAAATGTTTAATAACTTAGCAATTTAGAGCAACTGTAAACCATTAATGCTTTAGATTGTACTGTTTTTTGAAATTTCATAACACATGCATATATATATATATATATATATATATATATATATATATATATATATATAATTGCCCTTAATTTTCTTTTTTAAACATTTTTTAAGGTAATGGGGTTAAGTGACTTGTCCAAGGTCACACAGCCAGGCAATTACTAAGTGTCTAAGTTCAGATTTGAACTCAGGTCCTCTTGACTTCAGGGCCAGTGCTCTATCCACTGTGCTACCTAGCTGCCCCTGTCCTTCATTTTCAAAGAAGACTATGACATCAGGGAGGTGATGTCAGTACAAGCACATGAATTGGATTTGAGTAAAAGGGAGTGGGGTGTGTGTTAAGTTACCAACCTCACTTTTTCCTCCAGAGTTATCTGCGTCCAGTGGTCAGATATTGCTCAGGACCCCTGGAGATGGCCCTGGTTGTGAAGCAATCAGGGTTAAGTGACTTGTCCAAAGTCACACAACTAAAGAAATGTCTGAGATTGAATTGGAATTCCTGTCCTCCTAACTCCAAGACCAGTGCTCTATTTGCTGCACCACTCAGCTGAAGGTCTATAGAGCCATTGTGCTGACCTCATTGTTATATACCTATGAAACCTGGACAGTCTACCGGTGCCATGTCAGGACATTGAACCACTTCCATTTAAATGTCTTAGTAAAGTTCTGAAGATCACCTAGAAGGAGAAGATACCAGACACTGAGGTCCTTTCTTGAGCTAAACTGCCAAGTATTTGAACATTACAACAGAGAGTTGCAACTACGATGGGCTGGACATGATGTTAGAATACCAGACATAGGTTTGCCAAAAAGACTGTTCTATGTAGAACTCACACAGGCAAGGGCTCAAAAGGAGTTTAGAAGTGATACTGGGATACCCTGAAGGTCTCATTGAAGAACTTTAAAATTGTCCAACATGGGAGACACTGGCACAGGACTGCCCAGCATAGTGTCCCCTCATCAATGAGGGGGGCTGCATTCTATGAGAAGGGCAGAATTGAAGCAGCTCGAAGGAAACATGACATCCATAAATTTAGAGTAGACACCCATTTGGACTATGTGTGCCCAACCTGTGGTAGAGCATTCTGTGCTCATATTGGTCTGATCAACCACAGTAGGTCACTATGTAATCTGTCTCAAACATAGTGATGTCATTTTTGTCTTGTTCGATTATGATATATACATATACATATATATGGAATCTTTTTATTGTAGCAAAGTATTAGAAAGTAAGAGAATATATCTTAATTCGAGAAGAATTGAATAAAAATTTCAAATGGAATAAAAGAATATTGTTCCAAAAGAAATGATGAAAAGGTTTGTTTTTCAAAAGTCTTAGAATGATTTGTAAGGACTGTTGCAATGTGAAGAAAATAAAACCAGTAGAAATTTTCATAAAAACAAAATTATAAAAAAATTGATTCTTCAAAAGACTTTAGTCTCTGATCACTGTGATAGTTAACTTTGATTCTAGAGTATCAATAATGAAGCATCTTATCCCATTCTGACAGAGAAATGATGTTTGATCCTGGAGATATATGATAAATGCTTTAAGATATTTTATTTAATTCTCACAATTCTGGAAGGTGGATACTATTATCCCTATTTTATAGTTGAGGAAACTGAAGTAGAGCAAGGTTAAGTGAATGGACATTTCTGTTCTGTCTGCATTGAAAACAGATAGTTAAAAACGTATCACAAAATGGTTAATCTGAACTACATACATTGTTTACAAAAGTGAGTCACATTCACATTTTTACAATTCAGACCATGAACTCTGAACACAAAGTTGAATTTTTTGTAAAAAAAGTTTTGCCATACCATATGCTTTCAGAGCTGTTCATCTCTGCAGGTTGACTTGTGATCATGAGTCTCTAAGAGTCTCATAATTAACCTCATTTCATTTTTCCTTTTTTCTTATGGCACTAAGTGAATCTCAGTCCATTCCTTTTCATTTAGTTGAATTGAAGATTAGGTCTCCCATTTGTTTCATTTGTTTCATTTCTGATATAAAACATGATGAATGCCACCATTATTTTTTTCAGAGAAGAATGGAGTGAGGAATTCTCCATTAACCATCATCTGTTCTTTGTACTACTGTATCTTTTTGTGCTGTTTGATTAAAACTTACCATTATGAATATGAATTCTACAATTTTTTTCTAAAAAGGATTAATGTTGTACCTATTTTTCCTCTTCACTGACCTTGTCATTTGAATGTGACAGTCAGTGGTTTTGTATATGTATTGTTCCAACAAAATACCAAACTCCAAAGCAAAAATAGAAACTCTAAGGAGAGAAAGATATATATGCTATTTGATAATTTTTATTTTCGTAGATATGACAATTTACTCAGGACATTTTAAAATAATTACTGTACTATAATGAGGATGGAAAGC
This sequence comes from Macrotis lagotis, assembly GCF_037893015.1. Lineage (NCBI taxonomy): Eukaryota > Metazoa > Chordata > Mammalia > Peramelemorphia > Peramelidae > Macrotis > Macrotis lagotis. Next base: position 179,569,750 of record NC_133663.1, read on the forward strand.
TAAAATATGACTCATTTCTAAATATTTAAAAATTTTCTGCTGATAAGAAATTAAATGGTTATTTAAAACACACAAATATTCACTTAGTCTTAATATACTGTATTTGTCACTTTAGAACTGTTTAGAACCCATTGTGAATATATTATTGACTAGTCTCCCTCCTTTACAATTGCTTTGGGGTGTTTCCCACTATCCTGTAGTTTTAAGAGATGGTCACCTGGAGTCAGGCTTATAAGAATCCACTAAGCCCATAGAGATCTGGAAAACCTATTTTATTATTTTTTTGGAAGACCTACTTTATCAAGAACTATACCTGAAAATATTTCAGAAAGGGGGCTCAGAGAATCTAGTTAGGATCATCCTTATTACAAGAATCAAGTCAGGGTTTTACAGAATCAAAGAATTACAGAAACGAAAGAATCCTCAGAGGTTATCTCATTCAACCTATAATGAAATTTGAGTCTCTCCTACAATATCTCTGAGGATTGGTTGTCTAAACATCTCCTGAAGTGTGCTCAGGAATGGGAATTGATTTTCTTACACATATGTATATGTAAAGTAGATGTAAGACAACCTTAGAAAGAAAAACACTAGAATCCAGGAGAACTGAGAGGGTGGTGGACGAAGTAAGTCTTTTTTTTAAAATGTTATTTTATTTTTTCCAATTACATGCAAAGACAGTTTTCAATGTTAACCTTTTGGTAAGCTTTTGTGCTCCACATTTTTAACTTCCTTCCTTCCTTCCTTCCTTCCTTCCTTCCTTCCTTCCTTCCTTCCTTCCTTCCTTCCTTCCTCCTTCCTTCCTTCCTTCCTTCCTCCTTCCCCATCACAGTGAATAATCTGACATATATTATATGTGTACAATCATGTTTAGCATATTTCCATATCCATCATGTTGTAAAAGAACAATAAAAACTAAAGGGGAAAAACATGAGAAAGGAAAAAAAAATCACAAAACAAGTTTTAATAAGTGAAAGTAGTATGATTTGGTCAGCATTCATACTCCATAGTTTTTTCTCTTGGTAGAGATGATATTTTCCATCATTAGTTTTTAGAATTGTCTTTCATCACTGAATTGTTGAAAGGAGCTGTGTCCATCATAGTTGATTGTCACACAACGTTTCTTTTAATGGCTACAATGTTCTCTGGAGTCTGCACAATTCACTTAGCTTTATTTCATACAAATCTTTCCAGACTTTTCTGAAATCGACCTGCTCATTTTTGACAAAATAATAGTACTCCATGACATTCATATACCACAATTGAATGAAGTATTGAAGAAAGTTAGTGATTTTAAAGAGTAGGAGATACAGAGGAAGAACATGCTAGTAGTGGAGGACACACACACTGTAGTGATAGAGATGTAGGATGGAATGCTATTTGTGTGGAACAAAAAGTAGACCAGTATAGATAAGCTATCAAGTGTGGAGGGGGAGATGTATAATACTAGTAATATAGGACAGAATTTGGTTGAGTTTTAAAGGTCAAAAAGAGGAATTTTTATTTGACCCCCTAATATAATAGGGAGACTATAAAATTTTCTTGGCAGTAGAAGTGGGCAATATGATCAGACATGCACTTCAGGAAAAAATCACTTTGGTAGCTAGGTAAGGATAAATTGGAGAAGAAAAGGATCTGAAACTAGAAGAATACCTATAAGACTCTTGTTAAAGTCCAGATGAGAGTGGTGATGATGTGATTGCAGAAATGTTATTAGATGTTGTGGGGATATAAAGACAAGATCTGGCTACTGGTTGAGTACACAAGATGAGTGAGAGTGAGGAGTCAAGAATGACACTGTGGTTGCAACCATGGATGACTTGCAGGATGGGAATACCCTTGAAAATAAAGAAGTACCATTCTCTTCTACTTTTCCTTATCAGACAACACCTCAGTCTTCTTTGCTAGAGACTCATCTTGATTATACTCTCTAACCACAGATATTTCACAAGGTCCTATCCTAGACCCTCTCATCTTCTTCCTCTATAATATTTCACTTGATCTCATCAGCTTCCATAGATGTTTAATACTATCTCTATGCTAATAATTCTCATATCTATCTATCCTGTCACAATCTCTCTGCATCCATTACATCTCTAATTTCTTTTCAGACATCTTGAACTAGATGTCCAATAGACATCTAGAATTAAACATGTCCAAATCACAACTTATCATCCTTCCCCAAAACCTCCCTATCACTGTTAAAGACATTCTGCTAGTCTCCCAGACTCATGACCTTGTTATCATCCTCAACTTCTCATTGTCTTTCACTCCCATATCCAATTTATTGCCAGGGTCTATTCATTTCATCTTTGAACATCACCACCGTGTATGCTCTGATATTGCCACCATCCTGGTACCGGTCCTCATCTCTTCCCACTTAAACAACAGCCTGCTCATGGGTCTCCCTGTCTGGAGTCTCTCCACTTCAACTTATCCTCTGGTCAACCATCAAAGCAATTTTCCTAAAGCTCAGGTCTATAAATGTCAACCTCTCTACACCTTAACCCCATTCTCTCACTCAAATAGAAGGGTTCTTTATCACCTCTAAGATGAAATACAAAATCCTCTATTTGGCATTCAAGGTCCTTCACAGCTTATTCCTTTCCCTTTCTAGTGTTCTTGTACCTTACTTCTTGTTTCTTGTTCTTTGATTCAGTTACAGTAGCCTCCTTGAGGTTGCATGAACAACACATTCCATCTCTCAGCTCTGGGAATTTTCTCTAGTTGTCCTTTGAGCCTGAAATACTATTGTTCCCCATCTCCTCCTATTTACTTTCCTGACTTTCTCTAAGTCCCAACTAAAATCTCATCTTTCCAAGAAGCCTTTCCAAATCATCCTTAGCTCTAGTGTCTTCTCTATGTTAAGTATTTCCAATTTAACCTCTACATAGCTTTTTTTTCTTGTTTCCTTGTATATCTCCTTAGATTTTGAGATTCTTGTGGGTAGGGACTTTCTTTTGAATCTTTTTGTATTCCCAGTACTTAGCAATATTCTAGGACTACAGTAGAAACTTCATAAGTGTTTAATAATTGACTGAGGGTTTACAGAGGAAAGATGAGTTCTGTTTTGGACATATTGAGTTTGCGATAAGCAGTTCAAAATGCCTTGTAGGCAGTTGGTGATGTGAGACTGGGGCTCAGGGAAGTGACCCCATTTTGGGTTTTCCTTTCAAAGATACTACAATGGTTTGCCATTTCTTTCTCCAACTCATTTTGGAGATGAGAAACTGAGGTCATCAGGGTTGAGTGACTTACTAGTTGTGTATGTCACATAGCTAGTAAATATCTGAGACCAGATTTGAACTCAGGAAGATGATTCTTCCTGACCCCAGTCCTAGAATTCTCTCTACTATGCCACCTAATTGTCCCAGATCTACAATTAAAGGGTTTGAAATGGATGAAAATAAGCAAAGGAGATTTAAAAGAAGCGTCCAGTCTTGTGGGAGAAAAAGCAAGAGAGAACAGTATCAGGAAAACTCAGAGAAAACAGAGAATCCAAAAGAAAACAGTAGTTATTAGTGTCAAATGCTACAAGGATTTCCAAATCTTTAGAAGTAGCAGTAATCTCTCACTTGCTGAATTTCAAGCCATCATCAAAATAGTCATCAAAAGCATCATCATTGACATCATTGTTATAATATTATACAGCATTTTAATATTTGCAAAATGTTTTACTGAGGTTATCTCCAGGCAAGGAAACTGAGGCTAAAGGAGATGAATTGATTTGTTCATAGTCACATATTTAATATTGAACTTATGTCTTCCGATTCTAAATCCACTGTACTACCCAGCTGCCCCCATCCTATCGTTATCTGTATCAACATCTCTTCTCTGTGTAACCTACAGATTGGTCATTTGTTTATATTTATAAACTAAAACATTTTAATAAGTTCTATAGATAATAAATAGTAAAAGAGATAATTGGAGATAAACTGAGGATGTCTCACAACCGGGGTTGGAATCACTAATGAAGTCACTTATTAACTGTGAATAAACATGAAATCTTCATGTCAGGTTGAAAATTCTTGCCCACATTTGAAATGTAAAATCCAATAAAATATCTGCCAACAAGCACAACTATCAGCCTCAGAAAAGTAGAACAGTATTATATGTACTGCTGTCTATCTGTATAAACTTGAAAAAAAATGCAGGTCTTGAGCATGAAACTTTTTTACCTATCTGATCTGAGAGAGAAATGAGAAAGAAAAAAAGATAAAGAAAGGAGAGAGAGAGAGAGAGAGAGAGAGAGAGAGAGAGAGAGACGGAGGGAGGAAGGAAGGAAGGAAGGAATGAAAGAAGATAGAGATTTCTCACGTTACCCTTTCTCAGGCCTATTTTTTGGCTAGCTGAAGGAGTGCTGAGAAGTGTTTAGCATCCAGCTCTTCAAATAAAAATGTTCTCACAACACATTTTTCAGTTTAATCCATCTCTTTTTAAGATAGGCTATCAATCAAACAATAAATTAAGGATTGATCTGTAGCATGGGCTGGTTTCCAAAGTGTCAGTGCTAAAATCGAGGGACTCAGTTTTAGTGAAGAAGAGACTGGGGGTAGAGGACTGCTAGGAGCCAAGTTCAAATTCTATTCTGAAGTTAATGAACTTAATCATCTTTATGTTTCAGTTTCCTCACTTCTAAAATTGGTATAATAATACCTACATACCTCACAGAGATATTGAAGTTCAAATAGAAAAGATATATAAGCTACCTTGCAGATTCTAAGATATTCAATAAATGCCAATTGTTTATTGGCAGGGGTTGTGTAATCCATGCTTTTCAGGTGGAAGAAAATAATCTTGTTTCCTGTCTCTCTTTCCTCCAAAAGCCAAGGGTTGCCACACTTTACCTCTGGTACATATCTGGCCAATCTCTTCTCTTCCCTCCCTTCCTCCCCCCCCCCCCCAACTCATTATGTGATTCCTAATGGACTGTGGAGTAGTATAAGGAAACAAGTCAGAATGAGGATGCTCCATGTTTTTAAGCCTCAGGGACTGAGAAATCATTCTACACCTGCCACCAACTCCCAGGATAGGCACTGAAATGAAGCAAACTAATTTAACAATGAAATCTGACATTCCATGGGGGTAACCATCCAGAACTGCACCCAGTGAGCCAGGGCAAAAGGGTCTCAGTTTGTTCTAGGATGAAATCTCTAGCCTAAATCTGCTAGTGGCAGAGCTTTCCATAAACCCCAGCCAAGGAGAGTGCTGTGATAATTGCTGCCCATATCATCACAAAACAAGGGAAGGAATAATCAAATGGAACATACTAGTGATTAAATGGCATTCTTTCCCCATCATTTGAGGTCTAAAACATGAAACTGATGATTGCTAATACTAATTCATATTCATATAGTCCTTTAAGGTTTGCAAAGCACTTTGCATATTTTATCTCATATGATCCTCAGGACAATTTGATGAGGTAAGGGTTGTTAATACTTCAATTTTACTGCTAAGGAAACAGAAACCAGAAAGATAAGGGTACTAGCCCAGGGTCATAGGATCATAGAACATAGATTTAGAGCCTGAAGCAAGTTTAGAAGTCTTTAATCAGATTATCAATCTATTATGTGTCAGTTACTGTGCTAAAGGATTAAAAAAAAAGCAAAACAAATAGTCCCTGCCTTCAAAGAGCTCACATTCTAATAGGGAAGCCAATATACTTGGTAAAGGGTCCACACCATATAGAATTAGAGGAAATGGAAAGTAGCCTTAGAACTAGCAGTTAGAACAACTAGGAAAGCTTTCAGAAGATAGCATTTGAACTGAGACTTGAAGGAAGTCAGGAATTCTAAGTGGTAATGGTGAAGAAGAAGAGCATTCTAGCCCATGAGGAATAGTCACTCAAAGATATGTTCAAAGAAGAGTAATTGGGTCAGTAGAGTTAACTTTAGAATCCAAAGCTGTTTTCATAACTCATTTTGCAGCTAAGGAAACTGAAGTCCGGTGAACTTAAATAAGTTGCTCAAGGTTGCATAAATAGAAAATGTCAGATATTTACTAATTAAATCTACTCAATAAAGATCAAATCCTCAATATTCATACTCCAAAGTCAGTGTTCTTTCCAATATATCCAGTCATATATCTAGTAATATTCTGAATATGAATTCAACTCTTCCTGCCTCTAATATAGCCTGAACCCAAGAGACAGGGAGCCAGTCATCACTACCTCAACAATCAGATGAATGAAGTGACAAGTTATTTGTGGTTCAGTATCCAAGTGACAGTTTGAATGGGCTTGTGGTGGTGAGATGTCAGAAAAGGCAGTTTCCCATTTCTCAGATCGTTGCTCCCTTTTACAGGTCAGGTGTTCAGACATATTTCTGAAGCATTTCATTTGCAGAGTTGACACCCTTGGCTATGTCACAGTTGGGCTATGACACAGCCTGTCGTATAGTGAGGACACTGTAATGTATATTTGCTTATTAAATTAGTTTCCTTAGAAAACAGGAGGGTTTTTGTTTATTTATTTGCCACCTACCCAATCTAGAGAAGGGTGCTTCATTGGAAATGAGAACAAGATTTTTATTCAAGAGCAAGGTATCCTTAATGTTGCCTCTTCTGCAAATTTACTTCATGACCTTGGGCCAGAGAACTTTGAGTCCAAATTTCTCTTAAGATTTCAAAGGATTTGAAAAATCTCAACCTATTTTAGAATGTAGAATTTATTTATTTATTCATTCATTTATTTATTTATTTATTTTTATATTCACCTATTATCTATTTAATGGCTGTTTTGTTGTTCAGTTGTTTTTCAGTGATGTTTGATGCTTTGTAACCTCTTCTGAGGTTTTCTTGGCAAAGATACTGGGGTAGTTTGTCATTTCCATCTCTAGGTCATTTCTTTCTTTCTTTCTTTCTTTCTTTCTTTCTTTCTTTCTCTTCTTTCTTTCTTTCTTTCTTCCTTTCTTTCTTCCTTTCTTTTTTTCTTTCTTTCTTTCTTTCTTTCTTTCTTTCTGAATTGTGATGGTGCCTTCTTTAAGCATATAGGCAGCAACTCCTTACTTTTCAATTTGGTTGGGTAAGTTTTATGGTTTAATAATGAGAGTGGGGACAAATTTGATATTATTTTTAAAACTTTAAAAAATATGTGACAGATATTTGACCAAGAAAAACCTTTGGGGGTTAATACCCTAGAAGTGGCCTACTTGGTTAAATGAAGACATATAAAAGTTAAATGACTTCCCATTTTTCTGAAGTTCTATACCTGGAATATAGATTGTGAGAACAACTTCATCACTGTAATACCAGAATGCATTTATAGAATATGCATACATGTATATGTATATAACTATGTATAACATTTTTATATCATTCTGATATAAAATGATCTTAATAGAATAATGTTTATATGTATATTAATGCTCAATGGACAAGAAATACATAACATGGGGAAGCAAAAATGGGTAATAATTAATATTTTTCAAGAGAATACACACATTGCTCAGGTCACCATTTGAATACAGAAGCATTGATGATAGATATTAAGACAAACTTCCCTACGGTCTTATGCACCCTATTAAAGTTAAAAGTGTATCTAGCATCTTCTGTGAAGAGAAAGGTCATTAGGATGTCATTTTGTTGTTGGACCACAGTTAAACCATGGCTAAACAGATCTTACTAAGAGACTGCTTCTTTGAATTAGTCTGTCAGATCATTGCAATATTATAATCATGATGGTCATTGAATATATTTCTACTCTATTCCTCTTTAGGGTGTACCTGGACTGAAGATTGGACGTGAAATTTGGGATACTTGGAATCCTTTGTTGTGTGGTCAATTTGGCAAGTCACTTAACTCTTCAGGGTTTTAGTTTGCTCATCTGTAAATGAGGATTATGATAGCACTTCTGTGGATTTTATTTATTCCATTTTGTGCTATTTTTTTGTTCCAAGTTTGTTGGAGGACTGAATGAGATATGTAAAAATGTGCCTTTAAATGTTATATGATGATGATTATAGTGACAAAACCTAGATGCTAGATTAAACTTAAGCTAAATAAATCATACTGATTGCTGGTGTAAAAGTTTAAGAAGTCAAAGAGTGACAAAGGGAATCCTACCCCCACTACCATTAGAGTTCACATTCCCTAAACTAAATCTAATCCAGACCACTCTAAATAACCTAGTATAGAGGCAGTATCATAATACCTGTGGGCTCTACAAGGACTCCACAATAATATATTAAGATATTTCATAGTCATTTTCCACTAATTTTCCCCTTCCTTCTAATTAATGTAAAATAAGTCACCCACATGACTCATTCTTTCAAAAATGCTATTACTAAATTATCAGCATCCTCCGAATGAAATTATATTTTATTGCATTTTAAATACATTACATGTGTGGACTTTTTCTTTCCCTGGAAAAATTTCTTTTAGTTCACTAATAGCATTCATTTCTCTCTGTGAGTTCCATAAAAATGTTTTTTAATAACTCTGAATTCAGTTTTTCCCCCCTTATGACTTGGTAAAAAGGGTATTTTTAAAAAACTCTTTAGAGCAAAGAACTCCCAGTTTCTACTAGAGAGTTTCAGGACTGTTCTATTTAACTTATAATAGCATTCATTCTGCTATATCATGTGTCCTGGGAATAATTCCAGGGTCACCAAGTCCTGTGCTTGCCTTTTTTCTTTTTGAAAGCAACTTTATTTACTTATGAGATCCTCAAAGGGCCCGAATGACAATGGGAGCCCTTTACTTCACCCATCACTCTTCTGCATACTGATGAGTACCTCATAAAATATTAACTTAGTTTGTGTCTTGGGTAAAATATAGTGTAGTAGTGTGACAGTGATCTGTCTAAGCAACTCAAGGCTTCTGTTTTATGCTTGAAAAGGCGCAAGGAGAGTGGTTTTCAAGGCTTTCCTTCACAAAGGCTAGGGAAAATGGGTTTAGTCACATATTGATATACCAAGTAGTCAGTTAATGATTAAAATATTTACTCTGAGGTATTCTACTAGTTTAATATTCCCCTCCCTCCCTCCCTCCCTCTCTTCCTCCCTCCCTCTCTTCCTCCCTCTCTTCCTCCCTCCCTTCCTCCCTTCCTTCTTTCCTTCCTTCCTTCCTTCCTTCCTTCCTTCCTTCCTTCCTTCCTTCCTTCCTTCCTTCCTTCCTTCCTTCCTTCCTTCCTTCCTTCCTTCCCGCTTTCTTTCCATTCAGATCCCACTTGAAAAATTTATGGTATTTTAACAATAGGAATTAGGAATGAGTTATACATCTGAGATGGGGATAAAAAACCTGGTTGATACCTGAAATAGCCATTTTGGAAACTAGTAACCAATAGAAAATATTATCTCAGAGTAGAAAATGAACAAATATAACATCTATATCTCATGGTGTAAAATAATTGAATCTACATTTTAGAATTTTTACTTTCCATAAACCTATGACTAAATGGTGGTGAAGAAAGTGAATGAGAGAATCACATCATGAACAAGAAGGTAGAAAACCAAGAAAAACCACATGTGAATGATAATGAAAACTTGTTTCCTTAGTCACCTTTTCGGAAGACTACAGCATGTTTCCTTCTAGAGACATCATGTGTTTTAAATAAAAGAAGCTATTTTCCTTCTTCCATTATGCTTATTTATATTGTTTGTTTTTGGTACACCTGGGTGATCAAAGTACATTTATAGACTTGATATAAATATATAGACAGAAAAACATCATATGTTTGTGAATTTTTACTGGATAATATCACAGCAATATTTTCACTTCAACTAGAATGCTATTATTGAGGCTGGTTCTAATGTTAAAATTCTAGTTTAGTTATATTTTGGTTTTGCTTTGTTTTTTATTGCCATTACCAATATAATATAAATTTTATTTAAATTTGAAGTGTGGTGGAATCTGTGATTTTATACTGATATTTAGTCCCTTGAAAAACATGGATCACAGTCTCTGCAAACCTTGATAGATTAACAAAATTTTTTGTCATTTTAAAAAATCATCCCTAGGTTATAAGCTTCTCTAAAAATTCAGCTAGGAACTAAAATCCCTGCTACTAGGGGAGACTGAAGCTAGTGGTTAACTTGAACTCTGAAGTTCTGAGTTGTATCAGGTCTTGCACCAACATGGTAAATCCCTTTGGAGGGGAGGGTCACCAGTATGCCTAAGAAAAGGAGAAGATACTGGGGGATAATAAAGTAGAACAAAATTTCCTCCTCTAGTCAGGGTCCATGAATAAGTTCTAACCTGGGTTAACACAAAGATTCAATCTCAGCAAACCAACCAAAATAAAATTAACAGACATAGGGAAGTTATTCTCTAGGCAACAGATATCACCATCATCAACAATACATTGCTGATGATAAAGAATGCACCTATTTGATGAGATGGAAAGCAAGTTAGTAGACAGTGGTAGCCATTCAGATAAAAAAATGAAATAGAAAAGCATCAATAAAGTAAAAATATGCAAATAAGAATGCAAAAAGAAGTTCAAAAGGGACCATGAAAGGGAAATTTTTTTATAGCTTGGTTACTTTAATAGAAATTAAAAAAACTAATGGTATAGAACAGAATTTCATGGTTTCCCATATTAAATTTTTGCTATTAAACTTAATATGTTGAAATATTTATATTCATTAATTATTGTTGAGTGAAAATTTTAGAAAACGTTTAAAAGACCTACCTAAAGATAATTTTTTGTTCAATCTTATCACTTTCAAAGAGTTTGACAGAAAATTTGTCCTTTAATGTTTGAAAGGAGCAAGAGAAAAGGAAATCCTTTTTAGCATTTTTACAATCTTTCTCTCTCTCTGTATATACACATACACACACACACATATATACATTTATAGCTGGACATATTAAGACAAGATGTGATTGAATAGAACTGGACTTAAAAAGTACAAAAGGGAGAAGGTAGGTAGAAAAGATCAGTTTTTGGATAATAGAATATTAGGAATGATAACAAGACCCTTTCCTTTCCTTGGAAAGGAAACATCTTTTATATGATCAAACCCTAAACCTAAATTCTACCATTTTAGAGATTCTTTTTTTTTATTTAAAGACTGTCTCTAGAGATATAATACATTAAAACTTATTTACTTTTGAGTAAATGAATTTACCAGGTTGCTTATTTGTTTGTTTGTTTTGCAAGAAGTATATTTTTTTTTTTCTGAGAGCAGATTTTCATAGATAGAAAGATGGGGATACAGAAACCTTGAGACTAACTTGAGTAGGAAACAAAGAAAATTTGATCTGACATTTTATATATGTGTGTATATATATATATATATATATATATATATATAAACTATACACACATATACATAAACACACACATATAGAAATGAACATACATATATACATGTGTACACACATAGACACATGGGTGTGTGGCTAGAAAATACCATTGGTGAAAGAATTGAATAGGGGGAAAAATGCTGAAGGATGAAAGCAAATTTTTTTCTTCTTCCCAAATCTGTCTAGACAACAAAACTCAATTTCCCTAACAATAGAATAAAAAACTAGTAGGATATGTACTTCTTTCATATGATAAAATTCGAGCATCTATCAAAGTTCTATCGAAGAGAAAAGCCCCCTCCAGCCCTCTGAATTCCCTACTTTCTTTCTAACACATCCATTTCTGTCACTGTCTGAAATGTTGCTGTTGTCACCAGCCATAAGGGTGGCCTTCCACCAGACCCAGATGTGTTTTGGTTGCTTGTTTGTTTTATTTGTTTTTCTATTAGACTGGACATCTCTGTTCAAAAAGTTGATGCATTACTTTGGCATTTATCTTAGATGAATTGATTTATTCTAGAACAGTTTAGGAGAGCGTAATCAACTTGAGGAAATGTATAGTGGTAATAATCTTTATCTGGGACTTTGATAGCATTTCCACAGGAAAGATCCATGTTCATTGGTACCTTATAAAAAGAGTTGAACACAGCTCCCATGACTAAGTACTTCATTATTTGAACTTATTTGTTAAAAGAAAAATATCTAAAATAATAGAATTTAGCTTTTGAGTTTCATGACAGAAAAACATGTTTCAGTCCCAAGGAGAAGAAAGGGTATTATTGTCATTCCTGACATCGTTTTTGACTGTAAGACCAGTTCTCTCTGTTCACTTCTTATCTTAATATGTCTAACAATTTTCTAGGTACTTCTTTATTCACTCCATAGGGAGATACAAAGTCCTAAACAGAGACCTATCTCTCATCAGCCTAACAAATATGATCAAACCGTCCTGATCAGCCCTCTATACAATGAACATAACTTTCTTTCTCAAATTTCTTTCTCTGATATCCATTCTTCTAGACAGTTTGAAGGAAATCCCAGGTATAGCAAACTCTGTAATGAACCATGAGAAGTTTTTAAGTCCCCATTTCTATCTTAAATTTATGTCAACAGTTTCTTACCCACCTGAAAACTGCATAGAACATGAATTTGGAATTTATCTTTGCTAAATTTGTTGGTTTTTCTCACTTGACCCTGGATATACATTCTATTAAATACACATGTGAGTTATGAATATTTGCTTTTTACTGGGTACTTGGTATTTAGAAATATTTTTCCTTTATGGTATTGCTGTTTTCAGGACTCTTTAAGTATTTCTAAACAGTCTTGAACATTTGAATTTCCTCAGATGGCTTTAAGACCAGAATGTACCTGTCAGTTTATTTGTCACCACTTTCTTAGCAGAAAGGAACTGTTCCACAGCTGCTTGACCCCAGTAGCTGAATAGAAAGATGAAGCTCCTGTAAAAGTCTACATTAGCTGCAGTCAGACTTATTAATTCATAGTTTTCTAAAAATTACTGCAAAATAGTAAGTGAAGGGTTATGAAAATGGAAGATAAGGTAGACTTAATGAGGATGAAAGGGCTTTGTAATGACAGTTCTGGAATGGCATTTAGATTTGAAGAGCTATCAAGGATAGACATGTGATCATGTTCTAGATTCAACTTGTCATGGTGTATAAGAGCATGGCATTAAATTTTTAGTGTGAACATTTACACCTCAGAAATTATCAAATGCTGCAAAACAGGGTTTGAGATTCTTTTGTTGATTATATTTGAGAAACTGCTAATAATGCAGATGGAACTTAAAAATTTATGAGGAATACTTTCTTAGTTAATTGCTATATATTTACCAACATACTATTATATATATATGATATATATGTGTGAATAATATATATGTACTTCATATAATCCATATATATATACATATATGACTGTATATCCAGTTTACTTTCTCTTTACCATCTTTCTTCAGTTTGCACATGCATACAATATATCTGTAAAAATTTCATATATGTAGTTTATATGCACATAGGTACATATGGATATATATATATATGTATTTACAAATACATATTTTGTTATTGTTTAGTTCTTTTAGTCACATCCAATTCCTTATAAACCTATTTTGAGTTTTCTTGGCAAAGATGCTAGAGTGAATTTCCATTTCTTTCTCCAGTTCATTTATAGGAGTTAGTGACTTGTCTAGGGTTACACAGCTAGGCAGTATCTAAGGCAAGACTTGAACTTTATCCACTATGACACATAGCTATCCCATGTCAAATGAAAGGTTTGAACAAAATGACCCTTAAAGTCACATTCAGGTCTAAATCCAGGATCTTAATTTAGAGAGGTTGCCAAATCTTCAATGAAGGCAGTTTTTACACAAATGGTTTCCCACACCAATAGAATAATTGGTTTGAATACACACACACACACACCCATACATATGAACATATATTCATTGTTTGTCCAAGAAATTCATACTCTATTACATGAATATACACATTATGTAAATAAGCTGAAGCATGTGGGAAGAGGGTATATGGGATTTATACCAACTCACAGACTCACAGATCATGAATTGACTACTATTTCCAATGGAATCTTGATATCTGGCACCACACTGATGGGCTTCCATCTCTGTGATGGGATAGAATCTTTAACCAAGAACATTGTTAAAGATGGGGAAGAGGAATAGAATCAGTCTTTCAGTTGCCTCATTTGACCTATCATTGTCAGTTTTAAAAAATGAAAAGAGGTGATGATGAAAACAAGTTTAAATGGACTCTCAGAACTTGAGAAACTAATAGAATTCCACCAAATACTATTAGTTCTAGATTGTGGGAGGCTAAGGGACTTCCTGCTGCTGATTCATCAGCTGAAGTATCTGTAATTACCTAGATGTCCACATGTAAAGCCCAGAGGACTTCTTAAGGAAACAGGAATTCTTCACTTATACACAGTAGAAAATAGGTTTTTGAGGAAGGAGCTGGGTTAGAGAAGTAGAAGAGATGAGAGAAGTTTGCAATGACAATGGAAGTTCTTCCTAGTGTCACAAGCCTTCTATGATATAAAGTTCAGAAGGAGTTGCTTTTCTGAGAGCAGCATGGAGTTGCAGGTAAGGCAATGCTAGGTTCAGGAATCACCCACAGATTACAGAGCAAGATATTTCTTAAATACAGTCCCAGGGCTCCACCACTATAGGTCAGAACAGAGATTCATTCACTGCTGTTTCCCTTTTCTTGTTTCTATTCTGATATAGGTTATTGTAGATCTTTAGCTGCTATTTATTTCATTTGAGATATTTCACAAAGAATGAGATATTAGAAACAGCAAGAAGCGTGACCTCAAATTCATTTTTTTAATGTCAATTCAGTGGATAGCTATATTGGGAGAAGAATACAACCTCACCCCATTGCTTGCAGTTCAATATGGTAGAGAGGAAGATAAAATCAATTAACTCTCAATTTTAACCAACTGTTCCTGCCAACTAGTTGTCAAACTCAGTTGTTTCTTTGATGAAAGTTATTAGTTTCAATCAATATCCCTTCAAGCCCATAGTATCTGACTCTGGGTTAGTAAATAAGAATTTTTGATAATCCTACCCTATAGAAATGACTAAGAGTAGTCCCTAATGATCACACTAGAAAACATTTCATGAGCTGAAATGATTCATAATGACCATCAAAATCATGCAAATTCATCAGATAATGGGTTAATTCTCCACCACAGTTTGGCCACAGAATCACAGCCATGGTTGTTTCACTCAAAAGGAATTCAGTCTTCTACTTGTGGGGTGAGAAATCTGAAAACATAGTTAACTGTCATGTTTTTTTAAAAAGATATTATCCTAACAGAGACTCAGAAAACACTCACTCAAAAGGTTTTATAGTTGGAGATCAGGGTGTGGAGAGTTGGTAATGGAGATTTTAATATCTTCGTTAAGGAACTGGTTTATATTTAGCTAAAAAAGGTCTTCACTTAAAAATATAATTATCAAGACCATAGATAACATCCTAAATGTGAACTCTCTGAATGTGTAAGAAATTTTAAAGTCTTGTTGAAGACCACCAATTAAGCTGTAGAGTAAGAAAAAACTAACTACATGCAAAATTATTTAGTGAGAAAAGTTACCTTGTAACAAGGATCTTAAATGGTGTGAATTAATCTAAAAGCACTGCACTTTCATGAAAAAGATTTTAATTGTCCACAGCCACCACAGACAAGTCATACAATCCAGGCAAGGATTTAATTTGGAGAAGATATCAGATTTTTTTGTGCAAAGTTAGTCTTGCTAAGACAGGCCCATGCTTTTGAACTTTTCATTGGAGAGTGAACATTATAACTAACTCTTTAGTTTTACCCTTTTACATCTAATTCCAACCTACTTTTGTAGTTCCATTTCATTCCACTTCCCTCCACTTAATATTAAATTCATCCCAACTAGATTATTCATGCTGTCCTAAACCCATTGCTCATGATATTCCCTCAACCTGAAATATTCTCATGCTCTTCCTATAGGACAGAGAAAGAGAGGCAGTTAGATGATAGTGCTACTAGATGGATTCAGAATTAGTTGAATGACTTAATAGACTAGTTGAATTCAGAATTAGACTGCATGACTAGTGGAGTGACCAAGAGATAATATACTTGATATTGTATATTTTGATAAAAACACGAATGGTATTCTTATTCAATATACAGATGACACAAAGTTGGTAGGGATAGTTAACTCATAAGGTAGTAGAGTAAATTTTCAAAAAATTTTGGTGACTAGAAACACATACTAACTCAAAAATATTTAATAGTGATAAATGCATAGTTAGAGGTTGAATTTAGGGGCAGCTAGATGGTGAAGTGGATAGAGCACCAGCCTTGGAGTCAAGATGACCCAAGTTCAAATCCAGCCTCAGAAATTTAATAATTGCCTAGCTATGTGACCTTGGGCAAGTCACTTAATCCCATTGCCTTACATAAATGATATTTTTTAAAAAGTTGAATTTAAAAAGCAGTTTTCACAATCCAAAAAGAAGAGAGCATATTAGAAGTTTATCTGAAATCTATCTGTGGAATTTGTGGTGACTATAAGCTCACTATGAGTCAGTGGTTTACTATACCATACAAAAATGCTAATGTAATCTTGGATGACTTTAAGAGAAACAGCTTCTAAGAAAAATAAAAAGAAAGTGACAATCTCATCATAAATGGAGTATGTGAGGGGGAGGACTATATAATTAGCCTAGAAAGATAGGTTAGAACCAAAGAGATAAATTTAGTTTTGCTGTAGGAAAAAACTTCTAACAACTAGAGCAATACAAAAATGGAACGAAGGGTATCAGCAAAGATGGCATAATAGGAAGAAGTGGTACAGCCCATCTCTCTTGCACTCCTCCAATAAAGATCTAGAAAGAAAACCAACTATAAGGAATTATTTTTTTCTAATCCAAGATAATGAGTTGAGACCCGAGAAAGGTGACTAGGACAGGAAATGAGGAACAAGAATGGACCTAAATTGCTGTTTTTCTGATTACATACTGGGACTGTGTAGTCAAAACAAAGAGACTGGATCATTGGGAGGGGGGGGGGCTATAATTCTGTCACTCAATTTACAATCTTACAGCTTTCAGAAAGAAACTTGACTCAGCAAGTACATATTTAAGCCAAAGACCTGAGTCTGCAAAACTTAGACGTGAAAGACATGAATCAGACTAAATTAGCCCACTTAATGTAAACTAAAAGTTTGCAAGTCCTTGAGTGCCACTACTGAGCACCTTACCCTACACATTACTTAATACCCATGATATGCAGTAATAGAACTCTTAACACTGTAGGCCAGGAAATATGTAAAGATTGACTCAAATATAAAGTTCCAATTTAGGAAGTAAGACTGAGAAATGAGTAAATAATAATACTTATTATATACGCATATAGATACATGTATATATTCTGTCTCTCAATTTATATATATGTATAAATATATAATTATACATGATGTATAAAGACAATATTATGCATACATAATCATTTACTACATGTATACTACATTGTAAATTTATATTAGAACATTACATGCTATATATAGCATATATACAAATAAATACATATGAATGAGCAAGATGATATTATGTAAACAGTGACATTTCACACTCAAAATCTCCCAAAATAATTATAGTAAATCTACAACAAACCTAAGATCAAAACATTACAGCTTGGTCACATGATCATCTAAAATTCCTGGAAGAAATTGATCTAGAAATTTTTTAAAAGTTGAAATTATTTTACAAATGAAATGAAAATCATAGAGGAAGAAAATATAAAAGAAATTATAGTGTTGGAAGAAAGACTCAAAAGGGAACTTAATAGCTTAGTACAAAAAGTATAAAAACCTTACCAGCTGTCATCCTGGGAAGCAATGTGGCAACGCAGCCTGGCAACTGCCCATGCAGGTATAGAACCATACCTTTTGAAGATTCAGAAAAGAAAGTTCTTGTTTTTCTGATGCTCTAGCTTGCCTAGTATATTTCTTTCTTAGTGTACTGGGTTGTTCAACTTGAGAACATCTTATTTTTCTATTATACCCTTAGCACTTAGCCTGGTGCTTTGCCCATACTGTGCTTAAGAAATTTATTTCAAAAACTGAACATCCTCTTCCAGGGAAAAAAGATGGACTTTCAATGAACCAGGGGAATTTCAAATGTTCCTGTTAAAATGGCCAGAGCTGAACAGAGACTTTGATCTTCAAATACAGGACTCAGGTGAAGCATGGAGATTGGAGGAAAGGGGAAAATATGAGGGACTTAATGATGATGAACTACATGTATTCCTGCATAGAAAAATGATACTGATAATACTCATAAGAAACTTCTCATTTAATAGAGCAGGTAGAAGGAGCTTTTAGTTGAAGCACAGGAGAAATTGAAGATATAAAGTAAAAATGGAGTCAATGGCTAAAAGGGAAATGTACTGGGAGTAAGAGGAAGGATAGGTAGAATAGGCTAAGATATTTCATATAATAAGTTTTTTTTATTACAATGAGTTACTGCAATGATATGGAAGGGGGGAAGGCAAGGAGGAATGAGGGAACTTATTTTCACTCTCCTCAGAGGTGGCTTGGAGAGGAAACAGCATATATATACTCAATGGGGTATAGACATTTAGAATGAGGGAAGGGGGATAGGGGGATGGGGGGGGATGTGAGTGATGTAGGAGAGGGTGGACCATGGGGATGAGTGGTCAGATATAACACATTTCCTTTTTTACATCTTGCAAAGGGCTGGGTTTGGATGACCTGTCTGGCACCACAGGGCCTAGTAGTTGCTGGGCCTTAAGGGTGGTATGTGGGCTCGGGGCTTCTTGGCCTCAGTGCCAGTGATCAGTCTGCTGCACCACTCAACTACCCTGTAGCACATTTAAGAAGAGGGACAGAGTGAAAGGAGAGAGAAAATATAGTGTATGGTAGTGGGGAAGTACGAATGGAGGGAGTTGCAATCAGCAATAGCAACAGTGGAAAATTATGGAAGTAGCTTTTGTGATGGACTTATCCTAAAGAATGTGATCTACCCACAACAGAGCTGGTGGTGTTGGAACACAGACTGAAGTACAATTATTATTATTATTATTATTATTATTATTATTATTATTATTATTATTATTATTAGGAGGAGGTTTGTGGGGGGTGGGTGGGGTTGGGTGGCTTGTCCAGGGTCACACAACTGGGTGATTGTTGGGTGTCTGAGGCCGGATTTAGACCTGGGTGTTCCTGACTCCGGGTCCGGTGTTCTGTCTGCTGTGCCACCTGACCACCACCACCACTACTACTACTACTACTACTACTACTACTACTACTACTACTATTATTTTATTTTATTTTGTTGTTTTTTTTGCAGGTCAGTGGGGTTGGGGTGGCTTGCCCAGGGTCTCATAGCTGGGTGATTGTTGGGTGTCTAGGGAGGGATTTGGACTCAGGTGCTCCTGACACCAGGGGTGATGCTCCATCCACTGTGCCACTTAGCTACCCCTATTTTTTTTAATTTTAATTTTGAGTTTTTCCTCTTTCCTTTATTGCTCATGAGGGTGTATTATGCTTATTTTTAAAGAAGAATATTCTAATAATGTATAAAAAACATCATTTGTACAAAAATAAAATAAATATAAATAAAAGATCCCTCAGGTCCTGATACACAAAAAATTAAAAAAATCAAAATAAAGAAGCAGCCATTTAATAAGCAATAATTTAATCATCCTCCATCTAAAATAATGCATCCATTGAGTCACAAAATTAGAAAGGTATGGATGTAACTCAAATAGGATTAAAACAACTTAATAAATGCTTTACTTTTCACTTATAATTTAGCATCATCGGGCTCCCTGAAAGTATGACCAAAAATGATATTTCAAGAAAACATGAACAAAAATTTCCTAGATATATTGCAAAAAGAAGTCACAACCATAAAAGATACCTCATAGGAAGGTTTTCCCTCCATTAAGGTTGTCAAGCAGAAGCTGAATAACTTAATACACCCTAGATTCTATCAGAGTAGACATTCATAGTTAAATAGAATGAATAGGTAGGATTCAAAAACTCCTAAAATTCTAGAGGGTAAAAAAAATCCAAGTAGATGGGATACAAAATTCTCAGAAATGAAATTTTATAGAAATAAATAAAATGAATAGAGATGAGTAGAAAAAGGGAAAAATTATATGAAGCTGCCACTATTGATATTCATATAAATCAACAACTAATATCTTCAAAATAAATATCTACAGAGAAGATGAAAGCAAGGGCAGACAATGGAAGATGAACCCAACAGGATGGTCTGATTTTCTAGGAATAGTGCAGCAGGGAGATCTCAAAGTTGTGTGGAAAGTTAAGAACCAGAAAAGGAGATCATCTGTTGATTTAAATTATATTTGAAATGAGAGAAGGTTCAAAAAAGAAAAAGAAAGGACAGAGTCAAACCTGGAATAGAGGGGATGAAGATAATTGATGATAATGGAATAAAGGCAGAACTTTTCTATCTAGGTTTTGCTTCTGTTTTATCTGCCAAGGTAAATCATGACTGAACTGAGGACAACTACTCCCCCACCAAATAAAATGGTGAATGGGGAACCTAATGCCAAGGTAAGAATAGAGATAGTAAGATGAATTCAGGTCATTAGACTTAAATAAGCTATATTCACTGTCCCAAAAGAACTGACAATTGTTTATTATTAGTGAGAAATATCATTATGATGAGGTAGCTAGGTGGTTTAGTGGTAGAGAACCTCCCGTGAAGTCAGGAGGACATAAGTTCAATCCAGTCTCAGACACTATGTGACCCTGGGCAAGTCCCTTGCATCTGATTGCCTCAAAGAATTATGAAAGAAGAGAAAGATCATAGAGAATACAAGTGCCATTTATTCTGAAGAAGGATGTGTCCTTTTTTTCCAAGATGACAAAAGTAGATGGATCACTGGGTCTGAAGTTAGGAAGACTAAATTCAGATCCAATTTCAGATACTTATAACTGTTGGCCCTGAAGTGAGTTAGCCTCTGTTTGGCTCAGTTTTCTCACTTGTACAATGGGGATAAAATAAAACCTGCATCCTAAGGTTGCTATAAGGATAGATGAGAACATATTTCTAAAGTGCTTAGGCCATTGCCTATACATAGTAGGTACTTCATGAATACTTGTTTCCTTAGCTTTGTTTTTCCATAAGAAGAGACTGTATCCTACAAATTATAGATCTGTAAATTTCACATTGATACTTGACTAAATTCTAGAATATATTATCAAAGAGATAGGGAAAGAACTTCTAGAAAAAGAAACAGTAATTATGAAAAGCCAATATAATGTCAAAAGAAAAGATCAAAGACTTGTCCTACACAAACTATATAGATAAAATGATTCTGATCTTTAAAGAAGAAAAGGTATTATTTTCATCTTAATTAAGAAGGAGGAATGGGAATAGTCCTAGAACCAGAACATTTAAATTCATTCCCTTTGCTGAGCATGTTGCTGATTAATCATTTTCCAGTTATGTCCAATTCTTTATGACTCCTCTTGGGGGTTTTATTGATAAAGACACTGGAAGAGTTTAACATTTCTTTCTCCAACTCATTTTTACAGGTGATCAAACTACACCAAATAAGGTTAAGTGTCTTGTCCAGGGTCACATAACTAAAAAGTAAATGAGACCAGATTTGGACTGAGGAAGATAAACCTTCCTGACTTCATACCCAGAACTCTATACACTACACCACTTATATGCTCAGTGATGAGCATAGTACAGTGGGAAAGGCATTGGATTTGGAATTAGAGGACATGAGTTTGCATCATGACACTACTTAACTAGGGCATGTCACACTTTTGGGTCTCATTTTCTTTATATGAAAAATAATGTCATTGCATTAGATGATTGTTCTAATCCCTTATAGCTCAAAATTCTGTGCTCTGATAGACTTTAAAGGTCTATTCAGTTGGATATCATTTTGATGATAAACATGAAACTTTAGACATTCCCTTGGGCTATGTAAAATAACTTTATTAACCATCTCAAAACATAGATCCATGCATAAATTGAGAGAAAGGGTCCAAAATTTACTGGATAAAAGACAAATTCTCCACTTCACTAGATTCAGAATTAACCACAAATAAAGCAATACTTACTAAAGGATTTTATTGCAGAATATGGTATTTGGCAGAAATTCACTAAAAATAATCTCTTTGAAAATTCTAAATCTTCCTAAAATTGTGACATAGATCCCTTCATCTAAAGATTTTTCTTTATGTCACCACTGTCTTGTCTTCTCTTCCCCAATGCAGATACTCATAACTCACACATACCTTAAGGAATCATGAAAAAAAAATACTTTTACAACCTGGAATATTTTCTACAAGGAAATCTTCAATTCCAAAACAACATGTTCCCCTGATGTTGTCTTGGAGGGTTTCCTAACTACAAAGGCAGATTTGATCTTCCTATGCTTAAACCTGTAGGAAGGAAGAAGCAACACAATTAAAACTCTGGATTCATTTTCTTATCAAGTATCACACCAAAATATGTATCAACCAATGTTTGTTCTCATGCCTGGGGAACTCTGTAAGGGACCTAGCATTAGGCTTATTATAATCCTCTACATCTAAAAGGCCCACCATTTAATTGCCTGTTTTCTTCCTTGTCAAATTGGATCAGAAGAAATGAAGCTGCTTTACTGGGTTGATAAGAAATCCATGGCAACTACCATATCCAGCTTCTAAAGTCATATTGCTAGGATTATGTGGTGAATTAAATGCTGTTACTCTGAGAAGCAACCAGAGGTTATCTGTCAGATAGAAAGTACATTAAGATGCAACATTTGGAATGATATAATTCAGCTCACTGATCCAAGAGAAAAAACTAGCTTCAAAGGAAGGTAAGGAAAGTCCTTTGCTTAGCAATGTAAAAGAAGGAAAATGAAAAGTGATTGTCTTTCCTACCTTTATTTTAAAATACATCTCTCCTGGTAGAATATAGGATTCCTTAAATCAAATTCAACATGTATCAATATAGGACATAAGTCTTACAGTTTATCATCACATCAATCAGTAAGTTGGTTGGATAAAAATGGAAAACTCGTTTGATTTTTCTATTTGGTGGCAAGAATAAGGGATTAACCAGGAATAAACTGCATTGCATTGGGTGTTAGAAAGAAAAACAATCTAGCTTCTGTATTTTTTTTATCCCAAAGCTTTATCTTTTCACCCACCTATGCAATATCCGCGTCAAAAACCTATCAGGCCCAAAACAGTGACAAGAAGGGAGCAGCACTCACTTGAGGAACCTGGTTCCCAAGAAATAGATACATAATTCTAAAGCAGAACACTCTGGTTTGACTAGGATTACATAATCAGCAGAGAAGACTGTTGCTTAGAAACTTTCTCTCTCATAAACAAATACTATATAAAATAACTTTAGGACAAAGGGACAAAGTGATACTAAATAAGGGCATCTTTTTATTGGCCAAATAATTTGCAAAAGATATGTATCTTTTAATTCTTTTTTATCTTGAAGACAGTTTTTAAAACTCTAATATATATATATATATATATATATATATATATATATATACATTAACTAAGCACATTTATTTCTGTGCATGTTAAAAACACTCTAAACCATTTGATTATTATTCCAAAGGACAGCTTTGAGGCAGTGAATTTTAATTCAAGAGTATTCCATAAGGCTTCAAATTTTGCTAACACTCTCTTAGGAATTGACTTGCTTGACAACTCACAAATTTTTCTTAAACTTTCCACAGTTCTTCAGGTTCATTTTAAATGGTCCAAAAGTCATGGAATGTGTCACTTTGGTTGCTCATTAGATCCACCAATTCAGTATTTGTTATTTCCCTACCTCATTGATGGTCTGATTACTCAGTCAATTTTTGGCTGTTGATAAAGTGAATACATCTAATTTTGTTTTAATATTGGTTTATGTGAGGAACAAGTGTTTCAGAAAAATGTTTAAATTGTTTGATATCTATAGAGGCAGATTTGTGAAGTTCAACCAACATTGATCTCTTTCATGTTTGGACTTATTGTCTATACATAGAATTATGGACTGACTTGTATTGTTCCTTAATTATTTCATGTATCTCTCTAATTAGATCCTTAAGTTTAGGGACCTTAACCTCACATATGCTGTATTCCAGCAAGTTCAAAGAATATAATTTGATGTGAAGGGATTAGAAATGAAGTTCATAAAAACAGTGGATTTTAGAGAACATCTTATTCAAACCTTCTCCTTTTATAGTAGAGGAAACAGAAAGTTAGATTGGAGAGCGAATTGACTGAGGTGGTGGAGCTACAGAGCTGAGACTAGAACTCATATCTCTTGATTCTTGACACAATACTCTTTTTACAACAGTGATACATAGAAACCTTGTTATTCAGTACATTCAGTCAACTCTTTATCTACTATCATTCAAAAATATCATTAAATTATATTCTTTTTATAAGAATCTCCCTCAGAATCAATAACTATACAATGAAGAAATTGATTTTCAATCCAGACAATTTGTATTTTAAAATGGAACAATCTTTTTGTGCAAGTCTTTGTAAATGGAGACATTATTCAATAATCACTTGCCAAAGTGATTAGGCTATTTTAGCTACCAAGTGATAGATTCCAATTTTGAAATTAAAAATTGGCTATGATAACTGTTCACTAATTCACATAGCTTTTTTCAAAAACATCAAACCCATGATGTTGTTGATAATGTTTGAAATGCCACAGTTGACTTAAGATAAAATATTGTGACCTCTTGCTTTCTAGTTATGGCTTTGCAAAATGTCAGAGGGTCATAAATCTAGTGATGGAAGAGATTTTTGAAGTCATTCATTACAATCAAACACCCTTATTTTCCAGTTGAGGAAACTGAGTTCCAAAGGAATCAATTATTTGATTGAGATCACTCAGGTAATAAGTGAAAGAAAGGGGATTTGAACACAGGCCTTACTATATAAGTTCAGAACTCTTTTCACTTTTCTGTGTTATCTCCCAGTTATTTATGCTCTTATATCAGTACCTACTTACTTTTCTTTAAAGTAAAAAATAATTCTTGTGTTACAATTAAACCTCTATCCAAATTAAAAATTTTGACCCTGCCCAATAATGCTATTCAGATTGATTGGCATCACTTATAAATCTAGGGTTTTTTTTGAAAATCAATATAAGCTAGAGAGAGAAATAGCAGGACCTTTCTTCCTTGTAATTGGGACTAAGTCATATCATTTTTAAGGAGGTAAGACTCCATCTCTGATGAAAATATCAGCCTACCTTGAATAGCAAAGAGTTAAGATGGGTCAGAGTCAGAGATTTAATTATAGATATATGAAAAAAAGATGCTTAGCTTTCAAGATACTGTTAATTTAATTTACATTGTTTGTTATAACTTTAGTGATGTTGTTTATAGAGGTTAAAAGAAATTGTCATATTAAGTCAGCATATTGTATGTAACTGTTGACCTCTTTGCTAACATGAGTCTTGATGTGGATGTATGAGGTATTAATTAATTATTGAGCTCTTTAAGTGGCATATTCATGTGCATATATCGGAGTTTTAGCATCTTGGTTAACCATCAAATTTCTACAATTGTGACTAATTAGATGAAAGTAGATAAATCTGAGGAAACAGTCAATAAATTAAAACTTGGAAGACTGAAAGGGTTGAACTCAAGACTTCTCAAATCCATGGCCAAAATTCTGTTCCCTGTACTCTATAATGATTAGCAAAGACATTAATTCTCTCTCTTTCACAGTTTTCTACATCTATAAAATGAGGTAGTTTATCTTTAAGTTCTATTCAATAATATTTGAAATTCTTAAGTAATTACCACCAAATTATCAGTATGTGTTCCTTAAATGTGATATAGTCAATAGAGAATAGGACTTGGAGTTAGGAAGACCCCAGTTTGCTTCTCACCTTGAAGATCAACAAGCTAGTCTAACTAAGGTAAGTCATTTAACATCTCAGGGATTGAAGCATTTCCTTAAGGAAATAAGTTCTAATGGAAAGACTTGCATGAACAGATGCTGAGTGAAGTGAGTAGAACAGAACATTGTACACACTAACAGCAAAATGGAGTGCTGATCAACTCTGATAGAGTTCATAATTTCTGTAGTGCAATAATCAAAGACAATACTAAAAGACTTGTGATGTAGAATACCATCCACTTACAGAGAAAGAGCTATGGAGTTTAAATGCAGATCAAAGTTTACTATCTTTAATTTAAAAAAAAGTTGTATTGTGAATTGTATCATTTTTTTCTAATTTTTTTCTCTTCATTTGGATGTGATTCTTATTTCACAACATGAATAATATGGTTATTGATGTAGAGTCTATATTATGTTTTCTGTCAGGGAGAGGGGGAGAGGCAAAGAAGGGAGGGGGGAAACACACAAAAAATGATTGTTGTAAACAATGATTGTTGGAAAAATAAATAAATAATGACTACTTTCCCCAAAAAGAGAAAGAAAAGAAAAGAAACTATAAAGAATGTGCTGACATGCATTTGTAGAAAGAGGTTCCTCATCTGGGACTTGTCTTTACCAATATTATTGTAAGTCCAGTCCCTATCTCCTATCTTATTCTCTATCTCTAACAGACAGAAAGATGTAAAAATCCTTTCAATTTCAATTACTGCAACTCTTTTCAGTACAAATACCTATCTGTATCTGCAGTCATTTATAAATAGCCATTTTACATACTAAAAATGTTAGGCTAATATGGCTTATCCTTCTCCCAACTTCAAAGGATAAGTAGGAGCCCAACTAAGTGGGGAAATAGAGTCCAATCAACATGTTCATGTTACTCTTATTTTTAAATAGCAGTTTTTTGACATTTATTAATTTTAGAGATTTCATTTCAGTTAGAATGATCCCATATAATATAGACTAAAGCAGTCTATATTTTTACCCCCTAAGCAGAAGATTCAACATGCCCCAGGATTGAGACTTCTCCTTCCTCTTCACTTCTCCTTTCCCCCCACTCTTATCCTTCTAAAATCAAGAATTTCCATCCAGTTGAAAATCTTTTCTTTCCCCATGGTGTCATTACTGCCACGATGGGCATGTGTTTCATTGCCATGGATTGCTAAGCAACAGATCCCTGTGTTCTGCCAACTTTCCTTTCATGCTGACAATCTGAATTTCACATGAGTTGTATTTTCTAGAGTGCCCTGCACATTAGGAACAGTGACGAGGAGATGTCTCATCAACTACGCACACGGAAACTGCCACTGGCTGCACCTGTTTGTGATTTCTCTGAATAGTTTGGATGTCATTATTATGGCATGTCATTCTAAGAAAAAAAATTATTTTCAATCACAAGCTATTAACCATCAATGGACTGATGTCAAAGAACTGGTAAAGCTGATGATATAAACTCCTGTCTACATGAAGAAACATTAATTATCTTAATTGCAAATGTGAAAACAAAAAAAAAAACTGGCACAAGCCAGTGGATTGCCAAAAGGGAATTTGTGCTTATTGTTGATTATTGTTTAGTATAAAAATGTGACTATATTATTTTATAGGCCTGATTTCACTATCCACTAAAGATAACATGCTTAAAAAATGTGAGAAGCAACATGGAATAAAGGATGGAAAATAGAGAGCTAACCCTAACATTAAATTCACCCCACTTTTGTTTCATACTACATACTGAGACCCTGACCAAATATAATTTAATGTTTCTCTGTTTTTCTCTAGGAAACTCTAAGCATTGCCTCTAAGACAATCCATGAATTTGTTTTAAATTATAATCTGATAGCTGAATTTTCCCCCTTTTAATTTTTATTTTCCTGAATTAAATGTCAAAATGATTTTTAACATTAATTTTTGTAAAGTTTTCTCCCTTCCACTCTTCCTTCCCCCTACCCTAGGATAGCAAGTGAACAGATATGTTTTACATATGAATGCAATAGTGGATAAGCATATTTCAATATGAAATTTCTCTCCATTGTAGTCCAATTTTATGCATGTAAGAATGTTTTTTCTAAGAAAGGGATCCAGAGGCTTCACTAAGATGTCAAAGGGTTTCATGATTACCCCTCACCCTGAAAAAATTAAGAACTGATGTTCTAAATCTATAAGTTGTTGAGAAAGTGCCAGCTAGAGCGAGTTTCATGACTGAGAAATTCAATCTATCAGTAAATTCTCAGGTCCATTAAATCATCTCTATTTCCACTGATGAGGCAACTTGATGTAATGACTAGTCACCTTTAGAATCAGGAAGTCCTAGGTACAAGATACAGTTGCTGTGTGTTTTGGGGAAGGTTATTTAACTTCTCATTGACTCTGGGAATCTATCTCAAAGGGTTAGAGCACAGATACTAATCTGCTTTGGTGAAATTTGTGATCTCATTTGTGACCTTATTTGGGGTTTTCTTGGCAGAGATAGTGGTATGGTTTGCCATTTCCTTCTCTAACTCATTTAACAGATGAGGAAACTGAGGTAAATAGGGTTAAGTGATTTGGTCAACATGACACAGTAAATATCCAAAACTATATTTGAACTCAGGTCTTCCTGACTCAGACCCAGTGTGTCACCTCTGTCCATTGTGCCACCTACCTGCCCTCTTTCTGCTGGACCTGAAGTTAGAAAAGACTTGTCTTCCTGATTTCAAATTTGATGTCAGACAAGTACTAGATGTGTAATCCTGGACAAGTCACTTAATCCTGGTTGCTTCAGTTTTTTCATCTGTAAAATGAGCTAGAGAAGCAAACAGCAAACCAGTCTAGTATGTTTGCCAAAAAAAAAAAAGTCTCAAATGGGGTCACAAAGAATCAGACATGACTGAAAAATTATTGAACAACTTTCTGACTCCAGGTCCTGTAATCTATCCACTATACTACCCAACTGCTCTGTTTCCAATGTAGGTTGACCGATTCTCAGTAGCTTAGTCTTAAGACAGTTACCTAGTCACTGAGAGATGAAATAACCTAGCCAGAGTCATAGGGTGAGTAGTGGAACTTGAACTTAGGTCTTCCTAACTCTTAGGGCAGCTCATTATCCAATGTGTCCATCATAGATTGCTTTGAGTAGAATGTCTTTATGATGTAATAGACTGCCTCTATGAATAACAAGCTCCAAATTTATTTATCACATGGTAGCCAACTTTCTGGTGGTAAAATCCTTCAAATTGAGTTAAGTTGGTCTGTTACCAGATCTGTACTTGAAGATTTTCCAATGGAAGTATCTGTCAGAGTTCTATTAGGATAAATTTTATAAATTTGGAATGACTTCCAGGCCACTGATAAGGTGCAAGAAAATGACTTTCTAGAAGCTACTCTGAACTTTCTGGTGATAGAACCCTTCAAAATGAACTAAGTTCATTTGTACTTGAAGATTCTCCAATGGTAGTACAAGTCAGAACTTCAGTCCCATATAAGATGGTCTTAATAAACTTGAAGTGGCTTCCATACCTCTTTGAGACACCACAGCAGGGCTTCATAAAACTCCTTTGCAGTAGCATACTAGTTCTGAGCAGTTACTTCAAATGAAATGGTATCTTCTATCTCTGTAAATCATAATGTCTTTTAAGTTGCATAATAGTCCCTATCAAAAATAAGTTTTTAAAACTCATAAATCATGATAATAGCAGGAATACTATGGCTTTAGAAAATCAGTGATACCTGCATCTCCACACCACCCTTAGCAAAATAGTATATTTTCTTTTTTCATTTTCCTTCACAAACTTCATACAAGGTGATGATTCAATATGATGATTTTTTTTTGGTTTGTTTCATTAAAGCAATCCAGATTAATTACCACAGGGCCACACAGATAGCAACTGTCTGAGGCTAGATTTGACCTCAGGTCCTTCTGATTTCAGGGCCAGTACTCTGTCCATTGTTCCACCCTTTGATCACTGCAGATCCAAGCAGCAATTTGAAAAGAACTCACCATTATATGCCCAATAAGCAGCCATGTATTTTCTGCTTGAAAATCTCCAAGGAGGGATTATGGGGAAGGGAAGCTATTGTCTCCTGAGGCAACTAGTTATACTCAGGGATGGCTTCAGTTTCTTAGGATCTTTTTCTAATGTCAGGTCTAAATTTTCTTCCTTGCAATTTCCATGTATTACTACTAACTATACCTTCAGGGAATGAAGAGGAAAAAGTCTACCCCTTCTTCCATATCACAGGCCTTCAGGCTCTTAAAGACAGTTGTCAAGTCAAACTTTAATTTTCTCTTTTCTAGGCTAAACATCCTTGGTTCCTTCAAATGATGTTCATATTACATGAACTGAATAACCATTCAACATCTGGTTGCTCTCTAATAGACACTCTAACTAATCTGTATCCCTGCTAAAATTTACAAAATAGGACTAATTATTTTTTTTTAAAAACCCCAAAGATATGATCTAATGATGAGTACAATACAGTAGCACTCACACTTTGTTCCTGACAGGTTGACTTCTTTTATCATAGTTCTAACTCACATTGACCTTTTTTTGTGCTGTTATATTATACTTTTTTACAAATTTGAGTTAATAGTCTACTAAAAATATAAAGTCATCTAACTTTCCCTCTTATCTTGAACTTGGAAAGTATATTATTTGAACCCAAATGCAAGACTTTACATTTATCCTTCTTATCCTTGAACTTGGGGATACTATTGGATATTTACTGACCAGTAAAATTCCTCTCTTTCATAGGGTCATGTACAAAATCATTCAGACTTTTAATGGCACCTAATTTAGGCTTTCTTAGAAGTTAAGCAGATTTTGGGGGCTGCTGAAAAAGCAAAATATTTCCATTAGATGCTCACTGTCAAGATAACTCACTGATTTGTCTCCCCGGGAGGGTTGTTGTAATTTCATTAAGCTATTTTAGGAACTCAAAAACTCCCTTATTGATAAAAATGATAAATAGAATAAAACCAACCACAGATTCATGAGGGACTCCATTGGACATGCCTTTATAAGTTGAGATGGAACAGTTAATGAACATGCCTTTGGGGTTCAATTATTGAGCAATTCCAAATCTAACTCATTAGGGTAGTGAGTATACTCTGGATCTCTTTCTCACAGTCAGAAAGAATGTTGCATCTGTATTTCAATATTCTAGGACATTGGTGTCAAACTCAAACAAAATGGGGGGGCACAAAAGGATCTCTGCAGTCTACATATTGACAAAGAAAACCACATATTAACATTATTTTTGTTCTATTGTATTTTTATTTTGTTAAATATTTGCCAATTACTTTTTTCTTTTAGGTTTTTGCAAGGCAGCTGGGGTTAAGTGGCTTGCCCAAGGCCACACAGCTAGGTAATTATTAAGTGTCTGAGACCGGACTTGAACCCAGGTACTCCTGACTCCAGGGCCAGTGCTTTATCCACTACACCACCTAGCCGCCCCATACGCCACCTAGCCGCCCCGCCAATTACATTTTAATCTAGTTTCTTAGACACAGGAAAAATATTCTTGACACCTCGGTTCTGGGATGCTCAGGAGTTGTTATGGCCTGTGACTAGTCCCCAGTTCCATTTAACCACCAAATATCAAATCACTTTCATAAAGGGATATTTTTCTTTTAATCTTTTTACTTTTTAATTTACTTTTTAATCTTTTATTCTTCCAAGGAAATATTATTCTCTACTTCTTACCTCAGTTTTGGTTCAACTTAGCTCAGTCCCTACAAAAACACTATAGTTTAACACAATCCATTTTAGTTACTGTTCAGTAGTTTTCATGTAGTTCAGTAGTTTTCAGTAGTCTTCATGAACCTATTTGATGTTTTCTTGGGCAAAGATACTGCAGTAGTTTGCTATTTTCTTCTCCAGCTTATATTTACAATTGAGAAAACTAGGGCAAATGATTAAGTGTATTGCCCAAAGACAGCCTGCTAATAAATGTCTGAGACCTGATATGAATCAGGAAGAGGAATCTTTCAGACTCAAGGACCAACATTCTATCCACCTTGCCACTTGCCCTGAATACAGTCAAGTCAACCATTTAAAACAGTCAATAAAATCTTATAACAAAATGTACCTGGACAAATGAAAGCAGTAGACAAATAAGTATGCTTGGAGAGAATTGAGTTCAGATCCCGGCTCTGACACTTACTTGTTATTTTACTAGTTGCCTCTGTCAGCTTCAGTTTCCTCATCTGTAAAATGGGGATAATGCTTCAATATTTCTATGCATCTGTAATGTTATTGATATGGATTGCAACCCAACCCAATTTCTCATCATGTATGACATGGTCATTTGCTCCTATAAATTTTCTACAGAATATCCATATCATGTGCTAAATATCTTTTTTTAGATCTCTTGATAATGTGTAGATCCCACTGAAGCACATAGGTTAGCCTTTACTCCTATTTAATGGAGGAAGGCTACATGAGTAGCCCTACCACCTTTGCTAGTCATACATTTGTCTGTTAACAGCTGTTTTGTCTCTTCTACAAATTTCTCATTGATAAAATGCTGTAGCTTTTTGTGACTATTGTGACTTGCTTTGCCCTTTGGGTGATTTAAAGTAAAAGTCTTTGAAAACATGACACACGGCTGGAAGAAAACTGATATTTAAAGGAAAAACTTTGTTTTAGTTTGTAGTAATTAAGTGACTACACAATTTCACAGAGGCAATCCAATCTACTATCCTCTTCCAATTCAGTTTTGACTCTAGTTGACTATCCATCCAAAGATCTATATATTGATGAATCATCTCTATTGACTGTTCATCTACTTTCATAGTTTAGTCTACATAATATACATTCATGAGTTAATTATAATAATAGCTAAAATTAAACGACACTTTAATGTTTACAAAACAATAACAATCTATATATTTTCATTTGTTCTTTTTTCAACATCCCAGTGTGGAAAGTGCCTTTTTTCATTTATTTTATTTTTTTCCAATTACATGCAAAGGTAGTTTTTATCATTCATCCTTTTGCAAGCTTTTGAGTTCCACATATTTCTACCATTATCCCTTTTCTCTCTCCCCTCCCAATGGCAGTATTATAGGTTGTATGTGTTTGCTCATGTTTAATATATTTCAATATTAGTCATGTTGTAAAAGAGGAATTAGAACTAATCTGGGAGGGAAAACCTTGAGAAAAAGGGAAAAAGCATAAAAGAAGCTTTAAAAAGTGAACCTGCATAGTATGCTTTATTCTATATTTTCCATAATTTTTTTCTCTAGATGTGGTCGACATTTTCCATAACTAGTCTCAGGATTTTCCTTGATCATTGAACTGCTGAGAGGAGCTGCTTCATTCAGAGTTGATCAACTCACACTATTACTGTTAATGTGTACAATGTTCTCCTACGATCACTTTCCTCAGCTTCACTTCATGCAAGTTTTTCAGGTTTTTCTAAAGTCCAACCACTCATAATTTCCCACAGAACAATGGTACTCCATAACATTCATATACCATAACTTGTTCAGTCATTCCCTTATTTATGGGCATCCCCTCAATTTCCAATTCTTTGCTACCACAAAAAGAGCTGCTATAAATATTTTTGTACATGTGAGTCTTTTTCCCCAGTACCTATGATTATCAATCCAGTTTTAGAAGTAACGAAATTAAGGCTTAGTGAAGTTAAGTGAATTGCCCAAGTTTAGTTCACATCATTATTGGATAATTGAAACAGTACTAGAACTCAGGAGAAAGTGAAAGATCCGAGGTCAGGAAGACTTAGGTTCAAATCAGAGCTCTAATACTGAACAACTTTATATCTTAAGACAAGTCACTTAACTTCTTTTTTAACTAAATTTCATCAGCTGTAGAATGAAGATAATAATAGTACCTAACACATATTTGTAGATCATTGAGTACAGTATCTGGTACGTTATAGGTACTATATAAGTGCTTAGTCTTTTCTTTTAAACCACCTTAGTAAATTTTACATATATACACACACATATGGGTGGATGTGTTTGTGTGTGTGTGTGTGTGTGTGTTATTATGTGTCTAATAGTAGCCATCTCTAGGGTGGAGGAAAAGGGGTGGAGAAAAAAGAAGTTTGCATAATAAGTTGGTTGTACATTTGAATGGAATAGTAAGTTGTGTATAATAGATTTGTAGTTTCATGTGAGATCACTTTTTTTTATTGTGCTGTCATTTTATTCCAAAAATAAAAAAATAAAATAAATTTAAAAAATAAGTGCTTGACACTACAACTTACTGCTACCACTACCACTAACTTCTACTAATGATTACTATATATTACTACTTCAACTACTACTACTACTGCTGCCATTACTACTACTACTACTACTACTACTACTACTACTACTACTACTACTACTACTACTACTACTAACTATTCTTGACTCTAAGTCCAGCATATTAATCATTACACTAATTAGTGGTCCTATAGATAATATACATAGAGACGAATATAGAACTAATGATATACATAGAAATTGGGTAATATACTTGGAGCTGAAAGAGACTTTAGAATTCATTAAATCCAATGCCTGTATTTTATAGATGAGGAAACTAAGTTTTTAAGAGGTTTAAATTTTCCTGCAATCTTACGGGACAGCATCAAAGTTAGAGTCAGGAGGATTCCAGAATTCATCTTTATAATCTGACCTCTAATATTTACAAGTTGTGTGACCCTGAATAAGTAATCTTTTTGCTTCAGTTTCCTTATGTGTAAAATGACTGATAAGGAAAAGACAAATCATTCTGCTATCTTTGCTAAAGAAAATC
Source organism: Macrotis lagotis (assembly GCF_037893015.1). Taxonomy (NCBI): domain Eukaryota; kingdom Metazoa; phylum Chordata; class Mammalia; order Peramelemorphia; family Peramelidae; genus Macrotis; species Macrotis lagotis. The sequence continues at coordinate 179,604,199 of NC_133663.1, forward strand.
CCAAATGGAGTTAGGAAAACTCAGGCACTCTATAGAAATAGAAAAATCAAAGAAGCAACAAATTTTAGAGGGTGGCATGTTGGAAATGAACTTTCATTTTCCTAACTTTATGCTCAGCACTCTATCCACTGTACAATGTATTTTAAATTCACTTAGCCTTTCTTCTATGGATACTTGTTCAGCCATGAAGACATTCTCTGTGATCCCATTGGGGTTTTCTTGGCAGAAGTACTGGAGTGGATTGCCATTTCATTCTCCAGCTCATTTTACAGATGATGCAATGAGGCTGAATTAAATGACTTGCCCAGGGTCACCCAGTTAGTGTTTGAAGTCAGAAATAAACTCAAAAAATGTCTTCCTGGTTCCCAGACCAATGTAATGGGAACTACTGTGCCACCTAACTAGGAGTTAACTGCCTAAACTATTGGTCAAGATTTCTGATATTTCTGATATTGTGTGATAAAATCATCACAAGGATATTCACAAACAGGGTCTGAGGAACTGAGGAGTTCTGTGTGTGTGTTTGTGTGTGTGTGTGCGTATGTGCCTGTGTGTGAGTGTGGCAAGATGGTGAAATCTGCAAACTCCTCATAATAATGATTTTTGAGTGTATAAAATACATAGATTTCAAAGTAGAATTTTATATTGAATTATAGTCATTAAAATATTAGAGAAAATTTGGGTACTTCAGTATAAGAATATCTGATCTATAGAAAAATTTTCTTCCATTTGAACTCAAAGTTGGACACTGACATTGCCAGATGGTGAACATTTTGTCTCCCTGTTTTCTTCCTTATTTCAATAATTAAAGTGTTGCTGAACAAGATTATTTTTGTTATTACATCTTTTAAGAATTCTTATATGATTTTGATATGTGTTTTAGTGACAACTTCTTAAAGAAGAACTTTTAGAATAACATTTTTCTATACTGATACAAATGGGTTTTAAAAATAGTAAAAAAAACCCATAAACACAGTAGAATCTTGAATTTTTTATAAATTTCATTGAATTATGTGGTTTTAAAGGTATTAAATATTTTGTAATAGCTCTTACAGAAAGCTTTCCTCTTTTCTAGTATTTTTTCAAACATGCCATAAATTAGTGAATTATGCTCAAAAGGATTTTGTAGAGATGGCAGAGGAGGTAAATATTTATTTTGTTATTTATATTTTCTTGGTCACTTTTTTCTAATAATGAGACATTGGAAATTTACTTTCAGATATCTTGAGAATATCCCTCAATACTTATCTGAAAATATGGTTATGAAAAAGTGTTTAACAATTCTCAAATCATTCTAGAAATGAGTTGTTTTTTAATATATATATATATATATATATATATATATATATATATATATATATATATATATATAGTTTTTTTAGTTTTATTTTTTAGGTGTTTTTTTTTCAAGGCAAATGAGTTAAGTGGCTTACCCAAGGCCACACAGCTAGGTAATTATTAAGTGTCTGAGACCGGATTTGAACCCAGGTACTACTGACTCCAAGGCCGGTGTTTTATCCACTATACCACCTAGCTGCCCCTATACATATAGTTTTTTTTATAAAATTAGTAATTAAAAGAGTTAAAATAGCTAGTCATGTTCTAGCTAGAAAATATAATATTCAATAATTTTTTGTTGTTTTAGTCTTTGAAAAACATTTCTGGTGTTATAATCCTCATTTTACAAAAAAGGGAACTGAAGAATTAAGGATGAGGAAAATGAGGAATAAAAAGATTCACATGGAATATCTTGACATTAATCCCTAATCTTGTCCACCCCTCAAAATTTTCAATATTATCCATATAGCATTATTTTCTGGTGATCATGTTGCTAAAAGCCTCACTTGTGGCAATTCTTTTGAAAGCATTTGAAGGCTTAGCAAAGGACCTTTCCTTTCCCTCCCTCAATGGTATTTGTATAGGTTTTTGGGGAGGCTTTGAATCAGCATTTGCATAACCTCTGCTCAGTTTTATTTGAACTTTATCAATGATCATATGGAACCTAACACATGTAGACCATGAAATCCTCCAACCTCCCCCTCACCTCCTCCCCCTCACACTACCCTTTGCCAACACAATAGCTTTTCTTTACAAAGATAAAAGGGGGGAAGCTTCCTTCCTTTCAATTTTATAATGAACACATTGTGGAAAGGTTACATAAGCTGCCTGGGCACAGTCAGTTTCAATTATGTCTGCAGTGTTGGGGGGGAAAAGACTCAATCACACAGCTCCTGTTTTAATAATTAAGTCTTTCGGGGTATTTATTTCATGTTTCAATGTTAAAGGAGAGTGAGCTTGACAGGAAACAGGAGGGTGATGCTCCAAACAAGCCATGTCCACGTATAATAATCATAACCCTGATTTATTAAATAATGTTGAGCGGTGATTCACGTGTGCAACTCATTAAATGAGAATGTCAAGATGATTTTGAGAAGATAAAAAGAGTAGTTAACAGGAAACTCTGCTTGTTACATTCAGTGTATGAAGTCTTAGGAAAACACTTTTGTTTTGTGTTCATACCTTTTTGGAACTGATCACAGGCTTGGTGATACTCAACCAAGATTTAAGTAAACAATCAAGTTAAACTGGGTACAATAGGGATGATAAGAAGATACTGGCTTATTTCTTCAAGCCTGAATTCAGAAAGCAGATTGTTGTTATCTGATAACCCCTTGGGTTGCTGCTATTAACAATAACAACACATATCATGACAAGGATGACGATGATAACCAGGAATGCTGGAACCATCTTGGATCATAAAAACTGATTTTTAAATTTTCAGTATAAGCATTTATACTTTGGAATTCAGCAAATGTTACAAATCAAGGGTTGATTTATATTCTTGTTGATTGTCTAGACTTGAGAAAATGATGGGAAAAATGTCAATAATGCAAATTAAATTTAAAATTAAGTGTGCATACTTTTTCAGAGTTAAATGCCTAGAAGCACACTCTTGACACACACACACACACATACACACACATATATGTGTATACCTATACACATATAACTATATTCACACAAATACATAAACATATATATGCAGGACTTTAAGACCTACAAAGGCCCAAGTTCTCATTTGATCCACCAAAAATCCTGTGAGGGGGTACTGTTTATTCACATTTTACAGATGAAGAAATTGATTTTGTATGTACATATATAATACATGTATATAATACATATATAATACATACATGCATACAAAGTCAACACACATATATGTATGTATACATATGATGTGTGTTTATATATAAACAGACATTATGCAACTTGCCTGAGATCAGAAATCTAGTATCTAATTCACAATTAGAATTCAGACCATCTCATACATTAAGAAGATATGGCTAACTCTTGAGTACTTTAAGGCATTAATTTAATATACTGACTGAATAATTGCTTCCATTAATAATTCTGAGCCTTAATTTTAAGAAACTACATGCAGAGTCAATTATTCCACTCAATAGGTGTCATGATTCTATCTCCTCCCCATCTTCTTTTATTGAAATTAATTTTAAATTAAAAAAAATTACATGTCATGCAGTACTTTGTGGGAGTAGAAGAAGGAAAAAGAAAGGAAAGAGCAAATCAAATAATAAACTGTGAATGTCACACATCTTTAAAAGTTTAGATTTACTCATCTAAAAGTAATCCTGGCAGAATGTAGATCACTTCATGCTACATAAAATCTGACTAGTCAATCATTCAAAAATATTTATCTAATCACTTTCTATGTGTGTTATAAACCCTGAATGATACAAAGAAAGGTAAAAGGAACTCACATTCTAATGAAGGCAATACTGTTGGAGTAACTAGGTTGCATACAGGATACATACACAAGATGGAAGATAATTCAAGGCGAAAGACAGCATCACAGTGGATCAAAAAGACTTCTTTTAGAAGGAGGGATCTGAACTGAATTTTGAAGGAAGCCACAAACCTTCAATGTGTAAAAACAATAATACCTACAAAGAACAATAAAGCAAAGTGCAATAAAACAAGAAATGCCAGTAGACACAGATATGCAAATATGTGAATCGGTAAATAATAATGTCATTATAAATTTGTTGTTCTTCTGTAGTCTGTGATAATATATTTTATATATATAAAATGCAAAGTCAAGATATATTAAGTTAAGGAAGAAAAACAAATTGTTAATAACTTCATGAAAAGGCAGTTAAATTCCCTAATTATAACTGAAATAAAAATAAGGAATATTTTAATATAATCTTTTATATTCATTCACCAGAATGACAAAAATGAGCAAAATGATAAAATACAATGGTGGCACTGTGAAGAAAAAACAAATTCACATTGTTGATAAAACTGGAGAATGGCATACACATTGTGTAGAATAATATGACAACATGCCATCAGAGTACTGAAACTGATGATACCTTTCCACATGGTAATTATATTTCTAGGACTTTTTTTTACTTTTTAATTTTGTTTTAGGTTTTTGCAAGGAAAATGGGGTGGGTGAAGTGGCTAGCCCAAGGTCACACAGCTAGGTAATTAGTAAGTGTCTGAGGTTGCATTTGCACTCAGGTCCTCCTGACGCCAGGGCTGGTGCTCTATTCACTATGCCACCTAGCCGCCCCAAGGACTTTATTTTTTAATATGATTTTAATGTGGGGCTGGGGAAGTTAGAAAAAATTGCATAGAAAAGTACTTATTTGTTGTTGATATTCAGTTGTGACCAGATAGGTCTGAGAGTAAACTTCACAGAGATGTTAGTTAAATCCATGAGATCTGATGGGTTATTGAGATAGATTATAGAGGGAGAAGAGAAGAGGTGACTTCATTTCATATTGTCTTGGCAAATATACTGGAGTGGCTTGCAATTTCTCTTTCCAGCTCATTTTATAAATGAAGAAATTGAGACAAACAGGGTTAAGTGATCTGCTCAGGGTCACATAGATAGTTTGTGTCCAAGGCTGAATTTGAATTCAGAAGAATGAAGTTTCAGCACTTTTCTTCTGTGCCAAGTAACTCATCCCCTCTTCCCCTTTTTGATACCTGCTTTATAACTGGCAAAAATAAATAATTTTTATGTCTAACAACTGGAGAATTTTTAAAATTTTGTCCATATTCCCATAAAATCCTTGTGGGGGGAGCTTCACCAGCTCCTATGGTCCTTTGAAGCTATTATTCTATACCTTTCTGCCCTTTCTCAGGAAGTAGAAAATGTTATTTTAATCAGTTTTCCTTTCTTCTCTCATTACTCCCCAACTCTTTGCAATCTGACTTTTGACCTCATCTAAAATTTCTCTTTCCAAAGTTTTACCAATGATACCTTAAATGACAAATCTGAGGTTTTTTCCTTCTGTCCTAATCCTTAGTTTATTTGCTACATTTGACCTTGCTGACCACAGACCTTATGGGTAGTTTTTCCTCTCTGTGTTTTTGAAACACCTGCCTGTCTCATTACTTCTCAGTCTCCTTGGCTGCTTCATCATACACAGCACATTCTCTGAATATAGGTATTCCTTAGAGTTCTTTCCTGCAACCTCTTCTCTTCTCCTTCTATAATCTATCTCAATAACCCATCAGATCTCATGTATTCAACTAACATCTCCGTGAAGTTTACTCTCAGACCTAATTCCATTTTGTCCCTCAGTTTCTGTATAGCCTATTGTTCTAATATGTTTCTATATGTCCCTATATGTTCCAATAGCTTATTGAACATTTTAAACTGAATGTCCTATAGACATTTTAAACTCAAGATAAAGAAAAATGAAGTCATTTTTCTCTTTAAGTATTCCCCTCTTCCGATGTTCCCTCAGAATCAAAGGTATCACCTTATTTCTAGTCACTCTGCTAAAATTCACACATCCAACCAATTTTCAAATCTTGCTGTTTCTACTCTGACCACATCTTTCCCATTCAGCTCTTTATCTCAGGTTCTCCAATCCAGTTGCTCCTATCTCACACTGCTTCCAAAGTCATTTATATAGTCTTTAAGTATTGATCCAGGTTGAGTGATTTCCTATTACCTCAGTGTAAAAAAATAATCATTTGGCTTTTAAAGCTCTACATAACATAGTCTCAACTTACCTTTCTAGCATCTTCGTATATTTCTTTTGCACTATTTGAACTGGTCAAACTGACCTTTTCTTGGTTCTTTACTAAGAATGTATTCTCTTTTACCTCCTTGCTTTTGCCAGGCTTGGAATGCATTCTTTTCCTTTAAGAGGCAGGCAACATCTTCTGCATGAAGCTTTTTCTGATTCCCCTGAATTGTAGAATGCCCATCCTCCCAGGCTATTTTAAATTTAACTACTTTATATCTATATTTATTGACGTTATGTTATGCTATGTATATTTCAAATATATACATATATTTATATTTGTTTGTCCTATTAGAATATAAGCTCACTTAGAATGAAGATTGTTTTATTTTTGATACTTTAATTCCCAGAACCTGGAATTTAACTGATGATTAATAAATATTTGTTGACTAATTGATAGAATATTAAGGTAATATTAAAAGTAACAAATATAAATTATATTAGAAAAGAAAGGTAAAGAAGTGCTAAACAAAACTAGAACAACCAAGGTTATATATGCAATTGGTACAATAAGAAGGAGAGAAAGACAGTAAATGAATTCATCCTGAAAATATGGAAGACCTATATGGAAGACCTCTGATACCTATACTATCTGTGTGAGTCAGAGCAATTCATTTAATTCTTTAAGATTTCTTTAAGAGTGCTACACTGAAAGAGGAAACTGCTACATTAGAAGAAGTTGCTGTATTGTGAGAAAAAGTTGCCTTAATAAAGAGCTTCCTACATGAATGAAATCACAGATCCAGTTCCTAGTTTTTCCCTGTTCTATTCTTTTTGTTGTTATTGACCAGTTACCGAGTTTATAATTTACAGTATAAAAAGAAAACACATTACCTTAATGCCAATGAGCAGGGCTGATATTTATCTAGTGTTTTTAGGTATAGCAGCTGCAACTAACATTTATGATGTTCTAAAATGCTTTATAATTATTATCTCATCTAATCCTTACAACTTTGGGAAGTAGGTGCTATTATTATCTATAGTTTATAGATGAGGAAACTGAAAGAGAGGTTAAGAAAGCCCAAGATCACACAGGTAGTAAATGTGTGAGATCAGATTTGAACTTGAGGTGGCACAGTGGATAGAGCACTGGGCCTGGAGTCAGGAAGACCTGAGTTTAAATCTATGTGGCTACTTCCTAAGTATGTGATTTTGGGTAAATCACTTAATCCTGTTTGCTTTACTTAATTCTCATCTGTAAAAGGAGTCAGAGAAGGAAAAGGCAAATCATTCCAGTAACTTTGCCAAGAAAATACTCAAAAGGAGTCACAAAGAGTTGAACATGACTGAAAAATGACAGAACAACAATGATGTCTTGACTCTAGGTCTAGAGTTCTATCTTCCTCACTGCCTACTCTGGCAGGTAACTGTTTCCCTATTTCATAAGAGAATAATTTGAGACTCAGAGTAGTTAAATGATTTACCCAGAATCACATATATAGACCAGCCCAGTTTCTTTTTTTTTTTAATTCCTAGGCTAGAGTTCTTTCTAATCATGTAGCCTCATGGATTATCTTGTGTTTTTCCATTCACATCACCTATGTAGTAAACAAAGTATTATATCTCCATCTTAAAAATGAGGATACTGATGCTGAGATTTTAGATGTGGAAATTCGCTGAAATAAATACTAGGCAACCCTGGATAATGGGGGATATAAATTGCATCCAGAGGCTTGGAAAATGTCATAAACTTTGTGAGTTGTGTTTGAATGGTTTTAGTATTCACTCCTATCAGAAGAGAAAAATGACAGACTCTGCTCTAAATCTAGTAATCATCTAATTACATGAGTTACAGTCTAGTAGGTAAGTTTGAGTCCCATTGAGATTAACTACTTTTCTACTTTTCCTCCCCTGCCAGAGGCTATGCCTTCTATCCAGACTTCTCCAAGTCTCCCTGAGCATGCGATTTTCATTTTAATGATGCATTCATATTTCCTCATAAAACTTATAGCTGGATTCAAAATTTAGTTCAAAATCTTCTACTATACAAAGCATATTACCAAAATCCATAGTTCTCCAAGGGGTCCAGGATATTGCTTCCTCAAGGTGGGCTGATTTGATCATGACCTCAAACAGCATCAGGGAGCTAGGTGGAACAGTGGATAGAGTGCCAAATCTGGATTCAGGAAGACCTGATTTCAAATGTGGTTTCAGCTACTCACTAGTTACCCTGGTCAAGTCACTTAACTCTATTTGCCTTAATTCCTTCATCTGAAAATGAGTGGGAGGAGAAAAATCACCAAAAACCCTAGTATCTTTGCCAAAAAAAAAGAGTCCAAAAGGGTTCACTAAGAGTTAGACATGATTGAAACATGACTAAACAATAACCATCAAACAGCAGCAATAACAACAAAACCAAAACCAAAATTGCTTGGGTTCCATTTAAAGTTTGTGTCTTGAAGAATGATAAATTATAGTTAAACATGAAAAAAATTGCCCAGAAGAGTGAATGGGTTTACAGAGCTTTCTTGGTCATTTTCAGTTTTCTCAGAAAACAGTTTTTAATGGGAGGAGCTATAGCCCTTTGGGAGAGTGTATCTACTGGAACAGGAATATTTTACAACTGATAGATAAAGGTTTGTATGGTTATGTCCTAAATTCAACTCAGTTCAGTGAACATTAATTAAATTCTTACAGTGGTTAGAGATCTGACCTTAGAGCCAAGAAGACCTAGATTCAAGTCTAGCCTCTGATTCAGGCTTGTATGAATCTTGGTGAATAATTGTTCAGTATGTTAGGTAGCTCTCTAAAATAGTAAATTGGAGAGAAACTGAAGACCTGCAGGGACAAACAGATTTTTCTCAACCAGAAGTTCGTTATTTAGTAAAAATCAAGGCTCTGTTCCTTACCACATATTCCCCATCCATGTGTTAGGTGAAAGAGATGGTAACATGAAAAAACAGTTCCTAACCTTTAAGAATTTAAGTTCAAAACATGAAGGGATGTGTGAATAGAAACATGACTTGTATGCTAAGAATCAGCCTGGTAGAGTAGAAAGATCAGACCTCTAGAACAGGTGTATCCAACCTGTAACCTATGGGCCGCATGTGGCTCTCAAAGCCCTTTCATGTGGCATCATTACATTTTATTGTTTTACTCATCGGTAACAAAGGTTACATTACAGTCATACATAGAAATTAAAGTCTATATGCAGCCCCTGACAAGTTTTTGATGAGTGACGTGGCTCAGAAAAGTTAAAAGCTAAAAGCTTGGACACCTATGTTCTTCAGTTTGAGGATAAGGGTTTAGCTCTCACCTCTCAATTCTCAGACCTGGGAAAATCACTTCACCTTCTTGTCACCTTCTTTGTTCATTTCAAAAAATTATATGGTTAGACTAAATAATCTCTAAAATTTATTTTATCTCTCAGTCTTTGATTTTTTGTGATGCTATAATTGGGGGGGGTCAAAATAAGATTTGATAAGGATAAAGGTGTAATTCAGAGAATAAATTGAAATTGTATACATGACTTGAATATTAAATATGGTACCATAAATTAATTTGAAAAGAAGAAAATAATCCATATCTCATAACTGTAGATAGATTGTTTGAATTTTTAAATAAAGGATAGAGTCAAATACAAAAGATTAAAAAATTCTTACATGAAACTGAAAGTCTTTTATAAGAACAAATTAGTACATTGAGGGTAAAAAAGGAAAATGGTTGACTATGGAGTGGGGGAAGTTTGTATTAATATTTGTAAGAGTCTGATCTCTGAGATATATGTCATGAATAGAAGTATATGACTAAAGGCTATTTTCCATAAATTACAGGTCAAAGGAACAATCACAAATTATGAAAAGCCATATGAAAGAATGCTCCAAATAATTAATAAGAGAAAAAAATGAAACATCATTGAGGTTTCAATTCACCCTCCCAAAACTGACAAAGATTGCAGAAGATTTAAATAATTGAAATTGGAAGAATTGTAGAAAGTTAAGTATATGAATATAGCATTGGTGAAAACTGTTGATAAGAACGGTCATTTTGGAAAATAATCTAGAATTTTGCAAAGAAAGCATTAAAATATTTGATTAAAAATAAGAAAGGCCCAATATATATACCAAAATAATTAAAAAATTTTTCCTGGTAGCGAATAATTGGATCAAGTTGATGCTGAACAATTGGGGAATGGCTAAAAAAATTTAAGCAGACAGAACTAGGTTTTAGATATACATATTTACATATATATATATATAAAACATGCACACATAAATATACATATACATATACACATGTATATATCATAATACCTATACCATTATATATTCAGACAAGTGTGTGTATGTGTTTTATGTAGGAAAGAAATAAACAGATAAGACAGAAGGGAGTTAGAGAGGAAGTAGGTCATTATAAACATTTAGTTACCAATAGGTAATGATTATAATAGATTACTGTTGAGAATGCTTCCAACTCTAAAATTATGTGATTTTGTGAGAGGATGAGCAACTAAGGCCCTAGGAGAGAGTAGGGTCAAGGGCATAAACAGTTTCTGGAGAGGAAGAGATTTAGAGCAGTAGCTTTTGCTACTGAAATTGGAAGTGATAATATAGCAAGGCTTTTTTGATTGGTTGAAAAGGAAAGGTGAAAGAACTTATAACAACTGACTTCAATCTATCTTTTACTGTGAAATTATAGTTGGATAGAAGTGAATAGAAATTTGTACATATTACATATTTGAAAAGTATTTGTCGAATGGAATTAGGACAATGCCAGCATCCACTTTAACAATCCTTACATCCATCTCTGATTGTCTATCATACTCTCTGAAGCAGTAGTTCCAAATCTTCTTTACTTTTTTTTTCAATTTCCTATAGGCAATCAAAATATAACAAATATAAAACCAAAAAATATTGTCTTTTATGTTATAACATTTACAATTTAGAGGAGGAGATGAGTGGAATCAATTATACATACATAGATAAACACAGCACCAGTAAAATATAATGGATACAAAAGAGAGATATAGACAAAGTAATCAGGAAAAACTGAGGAAGAAGGAATTAGAGAAAGGCAGTGAGTTGCAGGATTACAAAGAGACAAGGGAGAAAGGATTCAAGAGTACAATGTTGAAATGTAAGGTGGAAAATGTCCTGGAGATTGGTAGATAGCAAAGAAATGATTTACACCGAGTATATGCATTTTATATAGCACCTGGTAAGCACTATATATATTCCAGCTATTGTGATGATAATTATGTTATTTTTTTTATAATTAGGTAATATAGATTTCAATGAATCAGAGACTGCTAAATGCTGCAGCAGTCAGTGTCTGGAAGTGGTAGCATCAGGAATAAAAAGAACTAATAAAGAATGAAGGATGAGGTCTATTAATAATAGACCATAGACTCAGTAGGTAAAGTGGAAAGGGCTGAAATGAGCAGAAGGCAAGAGAAGGGAGGAGTGAACCAAAGAGAGATAAGATTATAGAGGAATGGGTTTGTGTAAAGCATGTGGGAGTTCTGAACGAGTAATAAGTTGGAATTTGATGGCCAATAGGTCAGAGAGAGTTACAAATAAGAGGAGGGTTTGCAGAATATACAAATCCCCAGAGTTTGAATTGAATTTTGGTATGATGGCCTCTGAATACACTCTGCTTCTCAGACAAATCTTGTGGGCTTGATTACTCCCAGGGAAAGTCAGTGGTAAGGGCATGACAGAGGACTGAAGGGAAAATGAAGCCTTCATGGAACCCATCTCTCAGGTGGATTATAAAATCTTACTTTTGTTTCAAAGACTGATGAGGTTCTTCAGAGTCAGAAGCATCAAAGCATGGTTGAAGGAATAAGCACAGGAAATTATTTTAATAGAAGAGTACAGAATAAAGTAGTTTATAGAAGAGAAATGCTAGGACAGAAATGATTTACTGTCTGAACTTTTAAAAGTGAGCCAAATATTCTGCATATTTGAATAATGAAGGAAATAGTATTTAATTTCTTCATTCCAGTTTTTTGTATAATTTTATGGGAAGGGTCTTAATATTTCACAAAATCGTATGTGCATGCCTCTCTATTGAGCTCTTTGAGGGCAGGGCAAAGGATTTTAATGACTTTTGATGTGTGAAATTACACCCCTTTTTCTTTCCTTCACATCCTTTATTAAACAGAACATCATAGAATGATGGATATAGAGTTAGAATAACCTTAGAAGTCATTAAGTTGGGAGTGGCTAGGTGGTGCAGTGGATACAGCACCAGCCCTGGAGTCAGGAGTACCTGAGTTCAAATCTGGTCTCGGACGCTTAATAATTACCTAGCTGTGTGGCCTTGGGCAAACTACTTAACCCCATTGCCTTGCAAAAACTAAAAAAAAAAAGTCATTAAGTTCAATTTTCTTATTTTTTAAATGAAGAAACAGAAGCACAAAAATAGTTAAGTAGCTCAAAGTGATATATTTTAGATAGATTTATATACATATACACATAAATATATAGATGTGTGTATATATATATATATGTTCATGTATACATGTGCATCATATTTTGTTGTTACTATTATGGTTGCTGTTCAATCATTTCAGTCATTGCCTTTTTTTACCCCAAAGGGTCTTTTTTTTTGGTAAAGATATGGGAATAGTTTCCTATTTTCTTCTGTAGTTCATTTTACAGATGAGGAAATTGAGGCTAGCAGGGTTAAGTTACTTGCTCAGGGTCACAATGCTAGTAAATGTTTGAGGCCACTTATAAATTTGAGAAGATTCTTGACACTAGGCCCTATGCTCTAACCACTGTACCACCTAGATGACTATGTGGAATTTAGCAGGACCAAAAGAAAGAACAATCTTCCTTTGAATATCTTCAATGCCAAATTTGTATGCATTGTTATCAATTTAGATTTTGATTAAACCTTAGACATCAACTAGTTAAATATTTCCATATTACATATAAGTTCACTGAAGTCTAGAAAGGTTAATATATAAAGTAAATGGCAAGAGGTATGGTTTGAAATGAAGTTTTCTGATTCTTAATCCAATGTTCCTCCTACAGTACTATGCTGCTTCTGAAAAATGGCCTTAAATTACAACAATAAGTGCTCATCCTTTACTTGGTAGATATTAGGTGCCAGGTAAAAATCTGATTAGGAGCAAAATAGTCAGAGCAACCCAAAAGATTATCTGACCCCAGATGCGAAGGATGGATTACAGAAGGAATTTACAGGAAACAAAAAGATCAATTAAGAGAACTTTACAATTTATTGACACAACAATTCTACACTGAAGAACATCAGAAGTCCAAGAAACCATTAAATTTTAGGAATTCTCTTTAAGATATCCCTACTAGATGATCATCTAGTCTCTATTTCAGCATTACTATGATGGAGAAGATCTATGGACAATTTTGCAAAGCAGCCCATTCCATTTTTAAACCTTAATTATTAGAAATATTTCCCTTACACTGAGTGGAATCTGATTCATCTTTTCTTCCTTCTAACTATTCATACTAGTTCTGCCCTCTGGAGTCACATAGGATAAAAACTCATCCTTCTGCATAAAAGTCTTCTGAACATTTTGGAAACAGTTTTTATATCCCATTCCTTCTTAATTCTTAATTTTTTTTTTGTTTTTTGTTTTTTTTTTTGTAAGGCAAAGGGGTTAAGTGGCTTGCCCAAGGTCACACAGCTAGGTAATTATTAAGTGTCCAAGGTCAGATTTGATCCCAGGCACTCCTGACTCCAGGGCTGGTGCTCTGTCCACTGCACCACCTAGTCGTCCCTATATCCCATTCCAAAGTCTTCTTTTGCCCAGACTAAGTTTCCATGAGTTCACTGGGTCCTTTTGGAATTACTTCAACCATTGCTTATCTGTTTCCTGAACACAAAAGGGAAGACCATAGCTACATTAAAGAATATTCTTTTATAATACACATGAAACAATAAAAGGAAAAGGTGAAATTCTGAACTAGGATGGCTGCAGTGGGAGTATAAAGTAGGGGACAGATAGGAGAGATATTGTGTCAGTAGAATCCAATACTTTATTTGTCTTTGTCCTGATCCTTGGGAATATTGAATAAAAATAATCAAAGAAAATTGACATTGAAAAAGAAGTAAAAGTGACATGATATACGACACAAGAAAGAACACAAATATAAAATACTATATGTAATTTTGTAAGAAAAAAACAAAAAGGGGGTGGCTAGGTGGCTTAGTGGATAAAGCACCAGCCTTGGAGTCAGGAGTGCCTGGGTTCAAATCCAGTCTCAGACACTTAATAATTACCTAGCTCTGTGGCCTTGGGCAAGCCACTTAACCCCATTTGCCTTGCAAAAACCTAAAAAAAACCCAAACAAACAAAAAAGAAGCAAACAAAAAGCATACATACACATACTCAAAGCTAGCTAATCCCTTTGAAAGGACCCTAGAGAGCAGCTAAGTGACACAATGGATAGCACATGGAACGTGAAGACAGGAGGACCTGAGTTCAAATTTTTTCCTCAGACATTTAATAATTACCTAGTTGTGTGACCTTGGCCAAGTCACTTAACCCCATTGCCTATATTGATTAATTTAACTTCACCTCTGCAACTCCTTTAAAGTGCATTTCCCCTTCTTTATTTCTTGGTGTTGATAATACAACCTTATACTAGCCTCATTACCTACCACATGGACTATTTATTGCACTAGTGTTCTAACAGGTTTTCTTATCTCTATACTGTTATACTTCAATCCATCCTTCATAACGTTTCTAGAATAATCTCTTTTGTGTATAGATCTGGTCATTCCAATTTTTTGAGAAATCTCTAGAAGCTTCTCATTGCGTACTTAATGACATTAAAATTTCTTGACTTAATATTCTAGTCCTATATTTTGGCAACTTTTTTTCTTTTCCAGTCTTATCCCATATCACTACCTTGAATATAAATGATACTCCAACCAAACTGGAGTGCTTTCTGGCCCCTCAATGTGCCCTGCATTTTTTCATCTTCTCTGATTCTTCAGACATTTCTCAAGTTTACATCTCTCCCTCTCCCATGTGTGTCATTAGGCAAAGGACAACCTACCTGATCCCTAGTTTATTTATTTGTAAAATGAGGGTAACTGTTAAATAGATCTTTAGAGTTTCTTTTAATCTAAGAAATCTATGAAATATGCTTGCTTTCTCTTCTTCACCTCTGGAATTCCTGCCATAATTTAAAGACTAATTGACTTGCTTCCTCCATAAAACTTCCCTTGGTTCTTCAAATTTTTAATAATTTTTTCCCTTTGAAATTTTTGATAATCTCCATAATGGTGAAATGATAACTTATCAAAATTGTATGCCTTCTTCATTAAATAACATTGAAAATTCTACATAAACTTGGCATTTATTGAATGTTTGCTGAATATATAAAATGTTAAATGCAGTTACCCATGTGTTGACCTGCTTTTATTCTTCCATGATAGAGAAGGAATAACAATTTGTTTTTATTGCTATTGATTTTTTGTTTCTTTTCCCAGTTTTATTCGTTGTCAGGATGTTACATCTGTTTTCAGTAAAGCTGCCTCCTACAATCATTTTCCTTGTAAAGTTCTTATCTTAACCTGCTGAGGTCTGAGAAATACATTACTGGATATATCTCAACAATCTCTTGATAATATTATTTTTAGAAAGTCTAATGACCTGACGAGTGAATGAAAATACATCGACTAACTCCTTCTGAAATGCCAAGCATTGTGCTAAGTATCAAGACAGTCCTTCCACTCTTTTGTCAGGAAAGTCAATACATAAGAAAAATAGCTAAACTTCAGGTGTAAGCTTATCCCATGGAAGTTAGAAAGGTTAGTTCAAGGAAAATGCACCTTCTTAATAATATACAAGTCCAACTCTATCTCTAAATTATTGCTTTCAACAATGAATGATTACACTGTCCCTGATTACTAGAGTTCCTGAAGAAGTCAGAATGAAAGGGAAGCAAGGGAAACCTGAAAGTAAGAGAATACCCAGGGGCGGCTAGGTGGCACAGTGGATAGAGCACCGGCCGAGTACCTGAGTTCAAATCCGGCCTCAGACACTTAATAATTACCTAGCTGTGTGGCCTTAGGCAAGCCACTTAACTCCATTGCCTTGCAAAAAAAAAAGACCCTAAAAAAAAGAGAATAACTACCTACTCCAACTGTAGAGAATGAAATATTTGTTAAATGGATGAGTGTAATGTGTGATCTGCTAATAAAATTTTCACATGGAAGTCTCAGGAGGGTTATGATGACATGAAATGGAAAGGTTTTGCATCATACAAAGACCTTCCTTAACTGGTCTAGTCTGCAAGTCATATGATATAATACATCAGCCTCACTGATTAGCTGTGGTGACAGAATCAGAGCTAGGGACAATTTCAAAAAAATTTAATTGTCCTTGTTCCTCTCTTGAGATCTGACCTTAGACGCTTTACTAGCTTTGTCACCCTGAACAAGACATTTAACATTCATTTGCCTCAATTTTCTCAAACACAATAATATGATTGTTTACTTTTCATGGTTTTTGTGAATAACAAATGAGATAATGAGCATTTATTTGGTACCCACATTGTGCACTTTATAAATATTATGTCATTTGATTCTCCCTCAAACCCTGGGTTAAGTCTCACCTATGTGTTTTATGAAGACTCTCTGCATTTAAAAGTCAAGCTAGCCCTTGATGAGATAGGTAGTCCCTTCAAGCTCTAGATTCATGATCCTATGATCTTATAATTCTATGGAAAACTTTTTTTTGCATAATAGTGCTTAAACTGAGCCTTAAAGGACACTAGGGATTCTAAGAAGGAACAGGAGGGAAGGTTTGAGGCTGAAAATGGACAACTAAATATGAGGAATAATTAAAAAGTAATTTTGGCTTGACAGAAGAATGTGGGAGAGAAGTAATGTGTAAGAAGACTAGAAATATAGGTTGAGAATGCTTTGTTTAGGATTTTAAATAATAGAGTAATTTCTATTTCATCTGATTGGTAATAGGGATCCACTGTAGTATATTAAATAAATGAAACAGAATTTCATTTTAGGAAAATCACTGTGGCCATGATGTGGAACATAGATTAGACTTGGGAAAGACTTGAGGCAGACAGAAAATTAAGAAGTTGTGGTGATTAACAGAATGCTTTCTGTGGGGGTTGGGGAGAAGGAAGCAAGAGTGGGGGGAGAATTGTAAAACTCAAAATAAATAAAATCTTTCTTAAAAAAAGAAGTTATAGTACTAGACCAGGTGAATGTTCAGGAGGTTTGGCCTAGGATGATTGCTTTTTTTAATGGAAAGATGGGAATAGAATAGATGTGAAGAGATAATGTGGATATAGAAATGAAAAGATTTCTCAATTGAATGTATATATATATATATATATATATATATATATATATATATATATATATATATGGTAAAGGAGAGTGAGGAGTGGTGATGAATCTGAGTGCACAGGTGTCTACTTTCAAACAGAAAAATTCAGAAGAGGTAGAGAGATGGTGAGAGGTAGAGATATAGACGGTGAGTGAGTTCTGTTAAAGTTATCTATAGAATACATAATTTGAAATAACTAATAGTTGTTGATATGGAAATGGAGATCAGGAGAAAAACTAAAGCTGAATATGTATAACTGGGAGTCATCATTATGTGATATTTAAACCCATGTAAGGTGATGAAGTAAATGGGAGAGTCTGTAGAGAGAAAAGATGACCAGGACATAGTTCTAGTATACACCCATGGTCCAACAGTGAAGATTAAAAATAAACAACCAAATTATTTTAAAAATTAAGAGAAAACATTGCCACAAAAAGCCAGTGAAGAAAGACAATCCAGCTAGAGAGTATGATTAACAGTATTAAATGCTGAAGAGAGGTCAAGAATGATGAGAACTGAGTAAAACCCTTCAAATTTGGTATTTATGAGCTTACTGGTGACTTGTGAATGAGGAGTTGTAGTCTATTGCTGTGATTGTAGAACTACAAAGTTTTGAGAAGTGAGAGGAGAGAGGATGGAGGCAATGAGTTTTAGGACTTTGAAAAAGAGAAAAATATATAGATTAATAGCTGGAGGGGATGGTAGACATTAGTAAACATCTTTTAAAAATTATTTATTCAGTATTTTATTTTTCCACAATTATATATGAAAATAATTTTTAACATTTGTTTTTAAAATTTTGAGTTCCAAATTCTCTCCCTCCTCATTACCCCTCACTGAGAAGGCAAACAATTTGATATAGGTTATATATGTGTGGTCATGCAAAGCATATTTCCATGTTAGTCACATTATTAAAAAATAGAAACTTAGAACCAAAGAAAAAAAGAAAAAAGTAAAAAGTGTGCTTTGATTTCAGACAATATCACTTCTTTCTCTGGGAAGGATAGTATTTTTGATCATAAGTCATTCAGAGAAGTCTTAGATCATTGTATTGCTAAGAATAACTAAGCCATTCACAGCTGATCATCTTGCAATATTGCTGTTACTGTGTACAATGTTCTTCTGGTTCTACTCTTTACATTTTCTCATTTAATGTATTCCAGGGTTTTTTTTTGGGAGAGCATCCTGCTCATCATTTCTTATAGCACAAGAGTATTTCCATCACGATCATACACCATAACTTGTTCAGCCATTCCCTAATTGGTGTGCATTCCCTCAGTTTCCAATTTTATTGTCCCCCCAAAAGAGCTTCTATAAATACTTTTGTCCATATAAGTTCTTTCCTTTCTTTAAAAAAAAATAACTTTCCCTTTTTAAAAAAAATCAGAACTAATACTGATAACCCTTTGGACATAGTTCCAAATTGCTCTACATAATGATTGAGTCAGTTGTTAACTCCATCACCAGGGCATTAATGTCTCAGTTTTCCCACATGTCCTCCCAACATTTGTCATTTTCCTTTTCTGTCCTATAAGTAAATCTAATAGGTGTGAGGTAGTTCCTCATAATTGCTTTAATTTGTATTTCTCAAACATCTCTTAAAGATATGAAAAATGTGACTGTGTTAGGAAGGCATAAAGTAGGGATTCAATAGGTTGGAAGAGACTAAAGACTGTAAGGAAAATAATTTGGAGTGCAGTCTGATAGAGAAAATAGGAGAAGAGAGCATCAAGGATATAAGTAAGAGAAGAAATACTTCTTATAATGATGACCAAAGTAACTCTGATTAGGTTCTCTTTATATTCTTTACATATGACATTTTATTTTTGGCATTCAACATCCTGCCAAAGTTTGATCCTGTTTCAGAGAGAAGAGCCATCTCTTTATCAGAGGCTGGAGCAGCAAAGTGTAGCATGGAAGATAATGTCAAAGAATTGTAAGATATAGAGTATGATGGTTTTTATTTTCTCAGAAAAATATGAACCAAAATCTTTAAAACTTAATTGCCAGGTGTATTGGTTTAAGAAAAGAGAATTAACACTGTGAAGAATGGATTAGAGAATCAGTTTCCACAGAACAAAATGATTTCCTTGCTTCCATAAAGGTTCTTCTTGGTAATACTTGAGAGATCTCTTCCTATATGTGTTTCTGCAGTACTTTTTGGACTAGCTCTAGGTCTTCAGGGATAGAGTACAATTTATATGTCAATGTATCAATTCTTAACTTGAGTCAACCTTGGAACATTGGAGCAGTAGGGATGATCTGAGTTCAAATGCCCCCTAAGAGGGATAAGAAAAGGGATAAGCACCTACTTCCCAGAGTTGTAATGAAGATAAAGTGATATACTATATGTAAAGTGCTTTCTAAATCTTGTAATTGTTATTAGTATAAATAATGATATATAATTCAGAAACCAAAGAAGGTCTTGAATCAATCATCCAACTCTGTTTCTCTAAGATAAAATTGAGGAATCTCATAGCCTCAGAATTTAGTATCAATGTGATCCCATAACTGGATTTTTACTCTCCTTGTGGTCATACTGACATTTAAGCAATACAATCAAAAGATTTCTAAGTAGTAATATCCATGGGTCCTGAGATACTTACTGTCTCTTTATCCATCATTTTATTTTATTTTCATTTAATGGGGTTAAGTGATTTGCTCAAGGTTACACAGATGAGTGTCTGAGTCAGATTTGAACTCAGGTCTTCCTGACTCCAGGGTGGGTGCTCTAGCCACTACATCACCTAGCTGCCCCTCTCATTCATATTTTTAAAGATTTTTAGTCTAAAGGAACATTAGCACAAGAAACGACTTGAATAGTCATTTGAAACCATGATTCCTCAAAAATTTTGTATAGGGGTCAATCATGCTAACATTAAAAGGGCATGAAATATTAGCAAATTGAGATGATGTACAATGAAAAGGTGGCAAATTAGAGAACAGTAAAGATTTGCTTATAATGACAATATGGAATTTTTGTTCCACATAAAAACATTAGTGATGCCTTAGCATCACTGTTTTTCAAAACCACAGAAGTTCAAAACCACAATGCTTCTATCATTGACTCTTGGGGAAGTCTTAGACATAGCTGCTCTGCACTTTAATTTTTCATAATTCCAAATAGAAAAAAATATTGCCACTCTATATCATCAAGGAGTTTTTTTTTAGGTTTTTGCAAGGCAAATGGGGTTAAGTGGCTTGCCCAAGGCCACACAGCTAGGTAATTATTAATTGTTTGAAACCATATTTAAATCCAGGTACTCCTGACTCCAGGGCCAGTGCTTTATCTACTTCACCACCTTAGCTGCACCATCTTCAAGGAGTTTAATGTGTATAAGGAAAATATTTAAAATAAATTGAGATGGTAAGTTACATATATTGAGAAGTCTTAGGGTTTTTTTTTAGGTTTTTGCAAGGCAGTGGGGTTAAGTGACTTGCCCAAGGTCATACAGCTAGGTAATTAGTAAGTGTGTGAGATCAGATTTGAATTCAGGTCTTCCTGATTCCAGGGCCAGTGCACTACTCACTGCACCACCTAGGTGCCCTGAAGTCTTAGGTTTTTTTTTTTTTAGGTTTTTGCAAGGCAAATGGGGTTAAGTGGCTTGCCCAAGGCCACACAGCTAGGTAATTATTAATTGTTTGAAATCATATTTAAACCCAGGTACTCCTGACTCCAAGGCCAGTGCTTTATCCACTATGCCACCTAGCCGCCCCTGAAGTCTTAGTTTTTTAACCATTTTAAAACTTAAATGAGTTTTTACTCCTTTTTATTATGACATTAGAATGAAAGTTGGAACTATTGATCTCTTTCCTATTACATATAGCAATGGATTCCATTAATGGTGTCTCCTATATTTCCTTTACCCTGGTTTTTTTTTTAAGGACCAAATACAAGTACCAACCAAATCTAAAAATATCAATCACAAACTCCATGTAATTTTAATAGAAATTTTATACAGTTCATGTTAAATTGAGCAAATATTTGCTAAGGACCTTATATATGTATTCATATCTAACCTTAAAGAGACATATATGTATAATGAAATTTCCAAGCATGTATACATTTTTATTTTTTTTCCTTCCTTTTGTTCAGTATTTTGTTCTGATATCTATTGCTAAGAATCAACTATTGGTGACTCTCATATATTAACTGTAGAGACAATAGCTAATGTTTCTTTTTACCTGGAGAAGGAATGAAGATTAGGATAGCATTTGAAGTAATACTGACCTGATTGAGGTACAGAATGTTCAGAAGTGAAAGAAATATGACCTTCCTTACTCCTGAATTCTTGCCTGACCTCTCCACATTCCAAGAAAACAACCTGACACTAGCTGATGTGAGACTAAGAGACTATCATTCCAGGATTGTATTAGTGTATTATAACAAGTGCTCTAGGGGTAACTTAGTAAGACTATTCCTATCACAATATCCTCTGCCATAATAAGATTTAGTAAGGTGATCTCAGTAAAAATCATTTCTTTTCATCTTCTAATCTTAAAATGAAACATGGATTTATTCTAATCCATTTTCTTAGTCTAAACTATTATTCAATTCAATTTAATGGTCATTTATTAAGAATCTCCAGTTCACAAAGCCCTGTTAGGTACTGGGGATGCAAGGACAAAAGGAAAACATTTTTTTATACCCTAGTGTAGTGGTGATAATTCCTGGCAATAGTGTACCCCTCATATTTGTGTCCTCAAAAAAGCTACTCCAGTTTCAAAAACTCAGCAAGCCAGTACCCACTCTAACCCACAGTTCATAAGTCCTCACCAATATCTTTTACTTTTATCATCCAGGTTGAGGAACCATAAATTCACTAGAAGAGATATTTAATCAAACATCATATCAAATAAAGTGATAAGATTTCATCCATATACACTTGTACAAATGAACTAACCACAGGTTATACTAAAAAAAAAAAAAAGAAAGGGTACATATGCAAAGATGGACAAAAATGGATATCACAAAGCGAAACCACATGGAAGGAATATTTGTGGCTAGGGAGCATATGTAGAGGCACAAAGCAGGAACACAGAGTACAGGAATTTAAGTTACAACCAAAGGGAAAACATGGCCAAGTCTACTCACCCTTCATGGATTCAGGCTGTGAAGTCCTCTATTGATAACACCACACTGTATTTCTTCTTAGTTTGCTTCTGCTGTGCATCTCACTGATCTCATCAGAATCATTTCTTCAAGGACATCTTCAGGCTATCTTGACTCCTTACTAGTAGATTTCTGAGTATAATGCCTCTTGATAAGGTCAGCCTGAAAGCACTTTGCTATATCCAGGTTATCAATCAAGATATCTGAACAAAAGCCAGGGAGAATACCCCGGGGTCAAGATTAAGTTTTTCTTAATTTTTTGTGACAAGAGTTGAATTATTGTCCAATTGGAGTACCTAAATTTCCTATAATTTAGAATTAATTTCTTAAACTCACAATTCTGAACTCTATTTAAATAGGGTTTAGCTGAAGAGAAATCATAGGATTGGTCAACTACGGGAGCTAAGCTATAAAATTGACATTTCTCCCAATATCCTCTCTAACTAGGCCTTCAAATAAAATTGACCCAAAACAAAAGTTAAGGAAACAGGAAAGGTAATTTTTCTTCATTCTGTTGTGTTAAATTCATATCTTTATAACCTATGTTTGTCAGTAGCAAAATAGAAACTGTTGTGATCTCTGTCTAAAGCAGTGCATTTTGGTCAAGAAAAAAAAATCCCCTAGTCTTTTTACATTTTTATAATTATGTAATAATCTCTCTTTCCTTGGGTGTGTGTGTGTGTGTGTGTGACACACACACACACACACACACATACACACACACACACACACATTTTATCACCTGAAAAGGATTTCTGAAGCATTTTAACTCTCCTTTTCTTTGTATAATGTACATGATATTTGTTTCTTTCCTAAAATAATATAATTTATCTTAAAGTACTATAATGATTTTCTTAGCAAAAATTTCCCATTTTTCTCTCATTCATAAGACAGAAATCTTGCAAAAGAGACTTCATATTTAAAAATAAAATTTTAGCTAAAACCTTTCAGACATTTAGGAATTTTTAGAACAAACAAAAATCCTTGCAGTTTTACTCAGATTTGTATTCAGAAAGTATAAAAAATCAACTTAAACACCAAAATTTGCATATAGCTAGTCTTCTGAGAATTAATAGATGGAGTAAAAATAATTAAGATGTGAATAATTTAAACATAATAATTTGCAAAGTCAGACTGAACATTTCCAAATGATTTCCACAGTCACAGTTTCACTCAATTGTCATGAATTTTTGAGGGAAAATATTTTGTTACAAGCTATTGCTGACATCATAGAGACTCCCCTTCTCCACTTTTTTGACTCCTAAAGAATAACAAACCTAAAAATGAGATTCCTAGTTTTAGAGGTATATACCTTTTCCCCTAAAAAAATTCCTTTTCCCTATTGCTGAAAACACTTCAGAGCTATTGAAGAGAAGCTATATTTGCTTCCCTGTGTTTGTGAAGGATTGAAGCTGACCTTCAGTATCATATAGTATATTGCTGGCATAGTAAAATCGTATCTCAGCAGAATCTGAGTTTTTTTAATGAAAGTTTAACCTCATGTTCTTTTTTCTTTCAGTCTATACTGAAAATACCTTGATACAGAGCTATGACTAGGAATGTTTTTATCTGAGATAAGTGCTATAAACCCGACCTAAGGCAAGTAGCAACAAAGACACCCTCAGGTACTATGGGAGTCCATTGCCCAATGGTAAGAAACAGAAATCCAGAATAATATGAGACCAATGATGGGGAAATTACTCATTGCTACTTTTGTCCCCAGGTAAATTGGTATATTTTGTCATATCTTATTTTAATTATTATCTTTTAAAATAGTATTTTATTTTATCTAATTATAATAAAAGATAATTTTTAGCATTCATTTTTACAAAATTTTGAGTTCCAAATATTTCTCCCTCCCTCCCTCCCTCTTTCCCCCTCTCCTTTTCCTAAAATGGTAAGTAATTTTATATAGATTATATATGCACAATCATGTAAAACATTTCCATATTAGTCACAGTTGTGAAAGAAGAAACAGATCAAAAGTAAAAAAAACCATGAAAAATAAGGTAAAAATAGTATGCTTCATTCTGCATTCGGACTCTAACAGTTCTTTCTCTGAATATGCAAAGCATTTTTTATCATGAGTCCTTGGTCTTGGATCATTGTATTACTGAGAAGAGTTGATATTCATAGTTAATCATCACACAATGTTGCTATTACTTTGTGTACAATGTTTTCCTGATTCTACTAATTTACTTTGTATCAGTCCATACAAGTCTTTTGAGGTTTTGCTGAACTTGGCTCATTATTTCTTATTGTACAATAATATTCCATTTGTTTTGCCATTCCCCAACTGATGGGCATTCTCTCAATTTCCATTTTTTTTGCCAACATTAGTTAATTTTGATACCTAGCTACTAAAGTCAGTTTTTTATTCACATTTGGCATAGTCAGTTTACTTGAGGGTCATGACCAAGAGGTAATTCTCAATGTAAATACATAGGCGTTGTTAGAGAGGGAGATGAAAGTAGACTTAAGCCAAACCTACAAAAAACAACCAACCTATATTGATTTTTCTATCAACTAGATAACACAGTGCATAGAGAGATAGATCAGGAGTCAGGAAGAACTGAGTCCAAACATAGTTTGGATCATCTGATCCTGGTCAAGGCATTTAACATCTATCTCCCTCAATTTCCTCATTTGGGGATATTCTGTCAAATGGGGAGCCTGTTTCTCAGGATTGCTGTGAGGATAGAAGTAAGATAACTTTATAGACTTTAAAAATGTACTAGTCCATATGATCATATTCCCTATACCAAATGATCATGCCATGTAATCTCATCAATTTATTGGGGAAATTAAATTGATTTCTCTTAATCATAACCAATAATATACTTTATCTCCATTTAAATAAGTAGTGTCCCAGCAAATCAAACTGGAGCATTAAGGTACATTGGTATATATATCTCCACTTCTGGGTTCTCTAATACTTGGGAAAAGCTCCAACATTTGTACATTAGATACAGTTTTTATTGCTTCTCCAAAAACAATCAGGAAAGAAAAATATAAAACATAACAATAGGAGAATTGTGAAAAAGATTTTTAAAACATCTTCCCTCTGGGAAGTTGAACTCCCAAGGCATGTAGAGCTTTTGGAGTAGGAATTTATAATTGATGTCAATAGGAAGTAAAACCCTCACTTTTAGAGAAACAACCAAACTATCTTGTATGAAAACTTCTTCAGTAGATCCCTGCAATACCTAAGGCAATCTATAATGGACATAGCCAATATAAAACTTTTTGAATGAATCATTGCATACCTACCTAGGACACTCCAAGAAGAAAGTCCTTGATAAAGTTGAGATTAATTAGAAATCAACCAATCACCTTCTGGTGAAAAAACCAACCAATCAAATTTCCTCTCCAAAAAGGGAAAACACTTGAGATTTCTAGTTCACCTGTCAATATCCTTCTAATGAACCTAGATTGCAAAAGGATATGGATAAACTGTCTAACCCTTGCTAGAGAAACATACACAGTCTAGACTGGAGAGAGAGAGAGAGGGAGGGAGGGAGGGAGAGAGGGAGAGGAGGGGAGGGGAGGGGAGAGGAGGGGAGGGGAGGGGAGGGGAGGGGAGGGGAAGGGAGAGGAGGGGAGGGGAGGGGAGGGGAGGGGAGGAGAGGGGAGGGGAGGGGAGGGGAGGAGAGGGGAGGAGAGGGGAGGAGAGGGGAGGGGAGGAGAGGAGAGGAGAGGAGAGGAGAGGAGAGGAGAGGAGAGGAGAGGAGAGGAGAGGAGAGGAGAGGAGAGGAGAGGAGAGGAGAGGAGAGGAGAGGAGAGGAGAGGAGAGGGGAAGGGAGGGGAGGGGAGGGGAGGGGAGGGGAGAGGAGGGGAGAGAGAGGAAGAAGGAAGGGAGGAAGGAAAGAAGAAAGAAAACATAAGTGTGCTCCCAAAAGGCATAAGTCTTTTACAAATGAAATAGACAATTGGATTTGATTAAAAATCAATCTCGCATTTTTTTGGATGAACCTCTGAAGATTACCTCTAATGTTGGCAAAGTTGTATCTAGGCCTTAGTTCT